>NW_027446026.1:0-102321 GCF_038048845.1 Mixophyes fleayi
TATCATGAATCATGAATTGAATCATGAATCATGAATCATGAATTAAATCATGAATCATGAATCGAATCATGAATTAAATCATGAATCTTGAATCGAATCATGAATCATGAATCGAATCATGAATCATGAATTGAATCATGAATTGAATCATGAATCATGAAATGAATCATGAATCATGAATTGAATCATGAATCATGAATTATGAAATTAATTCAATTAATTAATTAATTCAATCATGAATTGAATCATGAATCATGAATTGAATCATGAATCATGAATTGAAACATTAAATGAATCATGAATTGAATCATGAATCATGAATCGAATCATAAATCATGAATTGAATCATGAATCATGAATCTTGAATTATGAATCATGAATCATGAATCAAATCATGAATCATGAATCATGAATCGAATCATGAATCATTAATCATGAATCGAATCATGAATCATGAATCATGAATCGAATCATGAATCATGAATTGAATCATGAATCATGAATCTTGAATCATGAATCATGAATCATGAATCAAATCATGAATCATGAATCATGAATTGAATCATGAATCGAATCATGAATCATGAATCATGAATCATGAATTGAATCATGAATCATGAATCTTGAATCATGAATCATGAATCATGAATCAAATCATGAATCATGAATCATGAATTGAATCATGAATCATGAATCGAATCATGAATCATGAATCAAATCATGATTCATGAATAAGGAATTGAATCATGAATCATGAATCAAATCATGATTCATGAATAAGGAATTGAATCATGAATCATGAATCGTGAATTGAATCATGAATCATTAACTGAATCATGAATTCAATCATGAATCATGAATCATGAAATGAATCTTGAATCATGAATTGTATCATGAATCGAATCATGAATCATGAATCGAATCATGAATCATGAATTGAATCATGAAATGAATCGTGAATTGAATCATGAATCATGAATGGAATCATGAATCATGAATTGAATCATGAATCATGAATCATGAATCATGAATTGAATCATGAATCATGAATCATGAATTGAATCATGAATCATGAATCGAATCATGAATCATGAATTAAATCATGAATCTTGAATCGAATCATGAATCATGAATCGAATCATGAATCATGAATTGAATCATGAATCATGAATCATAAAATGAATCATGAATTTAATCATGAAATGAATTATGAATCATTAATTGAATCATGAATCTTAATTTGAATCATATATCATGAATCTTGAATTGAATCATGAATCAAATCATGAATCATGAATCGAATCATGAATCATGAATCATGAATTTAATCATGAAATGTATTATGAATCATTATTGAATCATGATTAATGAATTATGAATCATTAATTGAATCATGAATCTTAATTTGAATCATATATCATGAATCTTGAATTGAATCATGAATCAAATCATGAATCATGAATCGAATCATGAATCATGAATCATGAATTTAATCATGAAATGTATTATGAATCATTATTGAATCATGATTAATGAATCATGAATCTTAATTTGAATCATAAATCATGAATCATGAATTGAATCATGAATCATGAATCATGAATTGAATCATGAATCATGAACTGAATCATGAATTGAATCATGAATCATGAATCATGAAATGAATCATGAATCATGAATTGAATCATGAATCATGAATTATGAAATGAATTCAATTAATTAATTAATTCAATCATGAATTGAATCATGAATCATGAATTGAATCATGAATCATGAATTGAAACATTAAATGAATCATGAATTGAATCATGAATCATGAATCGAATCATGAATCATGAATTGAATCATGAATCATGAATCTTGAATTATGAATCATGAATCATGAATCAAATCATGAATCATGAATCATGAATCGAATCATGAATCATGAATCATGAATCAAATCATGAATCATGAATCATGAATCGAATAATGAATCAAATCATGATTCATGAATAAGGAATTGAATCATGAATCATGAATCATGAATCATGAATCGTGACTTGAATCATGAATCATTAACTGAATCATGAATTGAATCATGAATCATGAATCATGAATCATGAATCATGAATCGTGAATTGAATCATGAATCATTAACTGAATCATGAATTGAATCATGAATCATGAATCGAATCATGAATCATGAATTGAATCATGAATCATGAATTGAATCATTAAATGAATCATGAATTGAATCATGAATCATGAATCGAATCATGAATCATGAATTGAATCATGAATTGAATCATTAATCATGAATCATGAAATGAATCATGAATTGAATCATGAAATGAATCATGAATCATGAATTGAATCATAAATCATTAATCATGAATTGAATCTTGAATCATGAACTAAATCATGAATCTAATCATGAATCATGACTCATGAATCATGAATTGAATCATGAATCATGAATCATGAATCGAATCATGAATCATGAATCATGAATTGAATCATGAATCATGAATTCAATCATGAATTGAATCATGAATCATGAATCGAATCATGAATAAGGAATCGAATCATGAATCATGAATCGTGACTTGAATCATGAATCATTAACTGAATCATGAATTGAATCATGAATCATGAATCATGAATCATGAATCGCGAATTGAATCATGAATCATTAACTGAATCATGAATTGAATCATGAATCATGAATCATGAAATGAATCTTGAATCATGAATTGTATCATGAATCGAATCATGAATCATGAATCGAATCATGAATCATGAATTGAATCATGAATCATGAATTGAATCATGAAATGAATCATGAATTGAATCATGAATCATGAATCGAATCATGAATCATGAATTGAATCATGAATCATGAATCATGAATTGAATCATGAATCATGAATCGAATCATGAATCATGAATTAAATCATGAATCTTGAATCGAATCATGAATCATGAATCGAATCATGAATCATGAATTGAATCATGAATCATGAATCATAAAATGAATCATGAATTTAATCATGAAATGAATTATGAATCATTAATTGAATCATGAATCATGAACTGAATCATTAATTGAGTCATGAATCATGAATCGTGAAATGAATCATGAATCATGAATGGAATCATGAATCATGAATCGAATCATGAATCATGAATCGAATCATTATTCATGAATTGAATCATGAATCATGAAATGAATCATGAATTGAATCATGAATTGAATCATGAATCATGAATTGAATCATGAATCATGAATTGAATCATAAATAATGAATTAAGAATCTAATCATGAATCATGAATCATAAATTGAATCATGAATCATGAATCATGAATCATGAATCATGAATCGAATCATGAATCATGAATCATGAATTGAATCATGAATCATGAATTGAATCATGAATCATGAATTGAATCATGCATCATGAATTGAATCATGAATCATGAATCGAATCATGAATTAAATCATGAATCATGAATTGAATCATTAATTGAATCATGAATCATGAATTGAATCATGAAATGAATCATTCATTGAATAATGAATCATGAATTGAATCATGAACCATAAATCATGATTCATGAATTGAATCATGAATCATGAATCAAATCATGAATCATTAATCATGAATTGAATCATGGATTGAATAACGAATCATGAATCATGAATTAAATCATGAATCATGAATCGAATTATGATTCATGAATCATGAATCATGAATTGAATCATGAATCATGAATCATGAATTAAATCATGAATCATGAATCGAATCATGAATTAAATCATGAATCTTGAATCGAATCATGAATCATGAATCGAATCATGAATCATGAATTGAATCATGAATTGAATCATGAATCATGAAATAAATCATGAATCATGAATTGAATCATGAATCATGAATTATGAAATGAATTCAATTAATTAATTAATTCAGTCATGAATTGAATCATGAATCATGAATTGAATCATGAATCATGAATTGAAACATTAAATGAATCATGAATTGAATCATGAATCATGAATCGAATCATGAATCATGAATTGAATCATGAATCATGAATCTTGAATTATGAATCATGAATCATGAATCAAATCATGAATCATGAATCATGAATCGAATCATGAATCATGAATCATAAATCGAATCATGAATCATGAATCAAGAATCGAATCATGAATCATGAATTGAATCATGAATCATGAATCGAATCATGAATCATGAATCGAATCATGAATCATGAATTGAATCATGAATCATGAATCTTGAATCATGAATCATGAATCATGAATCAAATCATGAATCATAAATCATGAATTGAATCATGAATCATGAATCGAATCATGAATCATGAATCAAATCATGATTCATGAATAAGGAATTGAATCATGAATCATGAATCATGAATCATGAATCATGAATCGTGAATTGAATCATGAATCATTAACTGAATCATGAATTGAATCATGAATCATGAATCATGAAATGAATCTTGAATCATGAATTGTATCATGAATCGAATCATGAATCATGAATCATGAACTGAATCATGAATCATGAATTAAATCATGAAATGAATCATGAATTGAATCATGAATCATGAATCGAATCATGAATCATAAATTGAATCATGAATCATGAATCATGAATCATGAATTGAATCATGAATCATGAATCATGAATTGAATCATGAATCATGAATTATGAAATGAATTCAATTAATTAATTAATTCAATCATGAATTGAATCATGAATCATGAATTGAATCATGAATCATGAATTGAAACATTAAATGAATCATGAATTGAATCTTGAATCATGAATCGAATCATGAATCATGAATCTTGAATTATGAATCATGAATCATGAATCAAATCATGAATCATGAATAATGAATCGAATCATGAATCATGAATCGAATCATGAATCATGAATCATGAATCGAATCATGAATCATGAATTGAATCATGAATCATGAATCTTGAATCATGAATCATGAATCATGAATCAAATCATGAATCATGAATCATGAATTGAATAATGAATCATGAATTGAATCATGAATCATGAATCTTGAATCATAAATCATGAATCATGAATCAAATTATGAATCATGAATCATGAATTGTATCATGAATCATGAATCGATTCATGAATCATGAATCAATTCATGATTCATGAATAAGGAATTGAATCATGAATCATTAACTGAATCATGAATTGAATCATGAATCATGAATCATGAATCATGAATCATGAATCGTGAATTGAATCATGAATCATTAACTGAATCATGAATTGAATCATGAATCATGAATCATGAAATGAATCTTGAATCATGAATTGTATCATGAATCGAATCATGAATCGAATCATGAATCATGAATTGAATCATGAATCATGAATTGAATCATGAATCATGAATCGAATCATGAATCATGAATTGAATCATGAATCATGAATCATGAATCTTGAATTGAATCATGAATCATGAATCATGAATTGAATCATGAATAATGAATCGAATCATGAATCATGAATTAAATCATGAATCTTGAATCGAATCATGAATCATGATTCGAATCATGAATCATGAATTGAATCATGAATCATGCATCATAAAATAAATGATGAATTTAATCATGAAATGAATTATGAATCATTAATTGAATCATGAATCTTAATTTGAATCATATATCATGAATCTTGAATTGAATCATGAATCGAATCATGAATCATGAATCGAATCATGAATCATGAATCATAAAATGAATCATGAATCATAAATTGAATCATGAATCATGAATTTAATCATGAAATGTATTATGAATCATTATTGAATCATGATTAATGAATCATGAATCTTAATTTGAATCATAAATCATGAATCATGAATCATGAACTGAACATGAATTGAATCATGAATTGAATCATGAATCATGAATCGAATCATGAATCATGAATTGAATCATGAATTGAATCATTAATCATGAATCATGAAATGAATCATGAATTGAATCATGAAATGAATCATGAATCATGAATTGAATCATAAATCATTAATCATGAATTGAATCTTGAATCATGAACTAAATCATGAATCTAATCATGAATCATGACTCATGAATCATGAATTGAATCATGAATCATGAATCATGAATCGAATCATGAATCATGAATCATGAATTGAATCATGAATTCAATCATGAATTGAATCATGAATCATGAATCGTGAATTGAATCATAAATCATGAACTGAATCATGAATTGAATCATGAATCATGAAATTAATCATGAATCATGAATTGAATCATGAAATGAATCATGAATTGAATCATGAATCATGAATCAAATCATGAATCATGAATCATGAATCATGAATTGAATCATGAATCATGAATCATGAATTGAATCATGAATCATGAATCGAATCATGAATCATGAATTAAATCATGAATCTTGAATCGAATCATGAATCATGAATCGAATCATGAATCATGAATCGAATCATGAATCATAAATTGAATCATGAATCATAAAATTAATCATGAATTTAATCATGAAATGAATCATGAATCATGAATTGAATCATGAATCATGAATCGAATCATGAATCATGAATTGAATCATGAATCATGAATTGAATCATGAAATGAATCATGAATCGAATCATGAATCATGAATTGAATCATGAATCATGAAATGAATCATGAATTGAATCATGAATTGAATCATGAATCATGAATTGAATCATAAATCATGAATTAAGAATCTAATCATGAATCATGAATTGAATCATAAATCATGAATCTTGAATCATGAATCATGAATCGAATCATGAATCATGAATCATGAATCGAATCATGAATCATGAATTGAATCATGAATCATGAATCTTGAATCATGAATCGTGAATCATGAATCAAATCATGAATCATGAATCATGAATTGAATCATGAATCATGAATCGAATCATGAATCATGAATCATGAATCGAATCATGAATCATGAATTGAATCATGAATCATGAATCTTGAATCATGAATCATGAATCAAATCATGAATCATGAATTGAATCATGAATCATGAATCGAATCATGAATCATGAATCAAATCATGATTCATGAATCATGAATTGAATCATAAATCATGAATCATGAATTGAATCATGAATCATGAAACGAATCATGAATCAGGAATTGAATCATGATTTATACATCGAATCATGAATCATGAATCGAATCATGAATCATGAATCATGAATTGAATCATGAATCATGAATCATGAATGGAATCATGAATCATGAATTGAATCATGAATCATGAATTGAATCATGAATCGAATCATGAATCATGAATTTAGTCATGAATCATGAATTGAATCATAAATCATGAATCATGAATCATGAATTGAATCATGAATTGAATCATGAATCATGAATCATAAATTAAATCATGAATCTTGAATCGAATCATGAATCATGAATCGAATCATGAATTATGAATTGAATCATGAATCATGAATCATAAAATGAATCATGAATTTAATCATGAAATGAATTATGAATCATTAATTGAATCATGAATCTTAATTTGAATCATATATCATGAATCATGAATTGAATCATGAATCATGAACTGAACATGAATTGAATCATGAATTGAATCATGAATCATGAATCGAATCATGAATCATGAATTGAATCATGAATTGAATCATTAATCATGAATCATGAAATGAATCATGAATTGAATCATGAAATGAATCATGAATCATGAATTGAATCATAAATCATTAATCATGAATTGAATCTTGAATCATGAACTAAATCATGAATCTAATCATGAATCATGACTCATGAATCATGAATTGAATCATGAATCATGAATCATGAATCGAATCATGAATCATGAATCATGAATTGAATCATGAATCATGAATTCAATCATGAATTGAATCATGAATCATGAATCGAATCATGAATAAGGAATCGAATCATGAATCATGAATCGTGAATTGAATCATAAATCATGAACTGAATCATGAATTGAATCATGAATCATGAAATTAATCATGAATCATGAATTGAATCATGAAATGAATCATGAATTGAATCATGAATAATGAATCAAATCATGAATCATGAATCATGAATCATGAATTGAATCATGAATCATGAATTGAATCATGAATCATGAATCGAATCATGAATCATGAATTAAATCATGAATCTTGAATCGAATCATGAATCATGAATCGAATCATGAATCATAAATTGAATCATGAATCATAAAATTAATCATGAATTTAATCATGAAATGGATTATGAATCATTAATTGAATCATGAATCATGAACTGAATCATTAATTGAATCATGAATCATGAAATGAATCATGAATCATGAATTGAATCATGAATCATGAATCGAATCATGAATCATGAATTGAATCATGAATCATGAATTGAATCATGAAATGAATCATGAATCGAATCATGAATCATGAATTGAATCATGAATCATGAAATGAATCATGAATTGAATCATGAATTGAATCATGAATCATGAATTGAATCATAAATCATGAATTAAGAATCTAATCATGAATCATGAATTGAATCATAAATCATGAATCTTGAATCATGAATCATGAATCGAATCATGAATCATGAATCATGAATTGAATCATGAATCATGAATTGAATCATGAATCATGAATCTTGAATCATGAATCGTGAATCATGAATCAAATCATGAATCATGAATCATGAATTGAATCATGAATCATGAATCGAATCATGAATCATGAATCAAATCATGATTCATGAATCATGAATTGAATCATAAATCATGAATCATGAATTGAATCATGAATCATGAAACGAATCATGAATCAGGAATTGAATCATGATTTATACATCGAATCATGAATCATGAATCGAATCATGAATCATGAATCATGAATTGAATCATGAATCATGAATCATGAATGGAATCATGAATCATGAATTGAATCATGAATCATGAATTGAATCATGAATCGAATCATGAATCATGAATTTAGTCATGAATCATGAATTGAATCATAAATCATGAATCATGAATCATGAATTGAATCATGAATTGAATCATGAATCATGAATCATAAATTAAATCATGAATCTTGAATCGAATCATGAATCATGAATCGAATCATGAATCATGAATTGAATCATGAATCATGAATCATAAAATGAATCATGAATTTAATCATGAAATGAATTATGAATCATTAATTGAATCATGAATCTTAATTTGAATCATATATCATGAATCTTGAATTGAATCATGAATCGAATCATGAATCATGAATCGAATCATGAATCATGAATCATGAAATGAATCATGAATCTTAATTTGAATCATAAATCATGAATCATGAATTGAATCATGAATCATGAACTGAATCATGAATTGAATCATGAATCATGAATCATGAAATGAATCATGAATCATAAATTGAATCATGAATCATGAATCATGAATCGAATCATGAATCATGAATTGAATCATGAATCATGAATTGAATCATTAAATGAATCATGAATTGAATCATGAATCATGAATCGAATCATGAATCATGAATTGAATCATGAATTGAATCATTAATCATGAAGCATTAAAATGAATCATGAATTGAATCATGAAATGAATCATGAATCATGAATTGAATCATAAATCATAAATCATGAATTGAATCTTGAATCATGAACTAAATCATGAAACTAATCATGAATCATGACTCATGAATCATGAATTGAATCATGAATCATGAATCATGAATCATGAATCGAATCATGAATCATGAATCATGAATTGAATCATGAATCATGAATTCAATCATAAATTGAATCATGAATCATGAATCGAATCATGAATAAGGAATTGAATAATGAATCATGAATCATTAATCATGAATCGTGAATTGAATCATAAATCATGAACTGAATCATGAATTGAATCATGAATCATGAAATTAATCATAAATCATGAATTGAATCATGAAATGAATCATGAATTGAATCATGAATCATGAATCAAATCATGAATCATGAATCATGAATCATGAATTGAATCATGAATCATGAATCATGAATTGAATCATGAATCATGAATCGAATCATGAATCATGAATTAAATCATGAATCTTGAATCGAATCATGAATCATGAATCGAATCATGAATCATAAATTGAATCATGAATCATAAAATGAATCATGAATTTAATCATGAAATGAATTATGAATCATTAATTGAATCATGAATCATGAACTGAATCATTAATTGAATCATAAATCATGAATCATGAAATGAATCATGAATCATGAATTGAATCATGAATCATGAATCGAATCATGAATCATGAATTGAATCATGAATCATGAATTTAATCATGAAATGAATCATGAATTGAATCATGAATCATGAATCGAATCATGAATCATGAATTGAATCATGAATCATGAAATGAATCATGAATTGAATCATGAATTGAATCATGAATCATGAATTGAATCATAAATCATGAATTAAGAATCTAATCATGAATCATGAATTGAATCATGAATCATGAATCATGAATCATGAATCATGAATCATGAATCGAATCATGAATCATGAATCATGAATTGAATCATGAATCATGAATTGAATCATGAATCATGAATTGAATCATGAATCATGAATCGAATCATGAATTAAATCATGAATCATGAAATGAATCATGAATTGAATCATTAATTGAATCATGAATCATGAATTGAATCATGAAATGAATCATTAATTGAATCATGAATCATGAATTGAATCATGAATCATGAATTGAATCATGAACCATGAATCATGATTCATGAATTGAATCATGAATCATGAATCGAATCATGAATCATTAATCATGAATTGAATCATGGATTGAATAACGAATCATGAATCGTGAATTAAATCATGAATCATGAATTGAATTATGATTCATGAATCATGAATCATGAATTGAATCATGAATCATGAATCGAATCATGAATCATGAATTGAATCATGAATTGAATCATGAATCATGAATTGAATCATGAATCATGAATCGAATCATGAATCATGAATTGAATCATGAAATGAATCATGAATCATGAATTGAATCATGAATCATGAATTATGAAATGAATTCAATTAATTAATTAATTCAATAATGAATTGAATCATGAATCATCAATTGAAACATTAAATGAATCATGAATTGAATCATGAATCATGAATCGAATCATGAATCATGAATCATGAATCATGAATCATGAATCATGAATCAAATCATGAATCATGAATCATGAATTGAATCATGAATCATGAATCGAATCATGAATCATGAATCGAATCATGAATCATGAATCGATTCATGAATCATGAATCATGAATTGAATCATGAATCATGAATTGAATCATGAATCATGAATCGAATCATGAATCATGAATTGAATCATGAATCATGAATCTTGAATCATGAATCGTGAATCAGGAATCAAATCATGAATCATGAATCATGAATTGAATCATGAATCATGAATCGAATCATGAATCATGAATCATGAATCGAATCATGAATCATGAATTGAATCATAAATCATGAATCTTGAATCATGAATCATGAATCATGAATCATGAATCAAATCATGAATCATGAATCAAATCATGATTCATGAATCATGAATTGAATCATAAATCATAAATCATGAATCATGAATTGAATCATGAATCATGAAACGAATCATGAATCATGAATTGAATCATGATTTATGAATCGAATCATGAATCATGAATCATGAATGGAATCATGAATCATGAATTGAATCATGAATCATGAATTGAATCACGAATCGAATCATGAATCATGAATTTAGTCATGAATCATGAATTGAATCATAAATCATGAATCATGAATCATGAATTGAATCATGAATTGAATCATGAATCATGAATTGAATCATGAATCATAATTTGAATCATGAATCATGAATTGAATCATGAATCATGAATCGAATCATGAATCATGAATTATGAATCTAATCATGAATCATGAATCATGAATCATGAATCGAATCATGAATTATGAATTGAATCATGAATCATGAATTGAATCATGAATCATGAATTATGAATCTAATCATGAATCATGAATCATGAATCGAATCATGGAACATGAATCATGTATTGAATCATGAAACATGAATTCAATCATGAATTGAATCATGAATCATGAATCGAATCATGAATAAGGAATTGAATCATGAATCATGAATCATGAATCGAATCATGAATCATGAATCATGAAATGAATCATGAATTAAATCATGAAATTAATCATGAATCATGAATTGAATCATAAATCATTAATCATGAATTGAATCTTGAATCATGAACTAAATCATGAATTGAATCATGAATCATGAATCATGAAACGAATCATGAATCATGAATCAAATCATGAATCATGAATCAAATCATGAATCAAGAATCATGAATCATGAATCAAATCACGAATCATGAATCATGAATTGAATCATAAATCATGAATCATGAATCATGAATTGAATCATGAATCATGAAACGAATCATGAATCATTAATTGAATCATGATTTATGAATCGAATCATGAATCATGAATCGAATCATGAATCATGAATTGAATCATGAATCATGAATGGAATCATGAATTGAATAATGAATCATGAAATGAATCATGAATCATGAATTGAATCATGAATCATGAATCGAATCTAGAATCATGAATCGAATCATGAATCATGAATCGAATCATGAATCATGAATTGAATCATGAATCATGAATCGTGAATTGAATCATGAATTGAATCATGAATTGAATCATGAATCATGAATCATGAATTGAATCATGAATCATGATTTGAATTATGAATCATGAATCATGAATCGAATCATGAATCATGAATCGAATCATGATTCATGTATTGAATCATGAATTGAATCATGAATCATTAATCATGAATTAAATCATGAATCATGAATCGAAACATGAATCATGAATTGAATCATGAATCATGAATTCAATCATGAATTGAATCATGAATCATGAATCGAATCATGAATAAGAAATTGAAACATGAATCATGAATCATGAATCATGAATCATGAATCGTGAATTGAATCATGAATCGAATCATGAATCATGAATTAAATCATGAATTATGAAATGAATCTTGAATCATGAATTGTATCATGAATCGAATCATGAATCATGAATCGAATCATGAATCGTGAATTGAATCATGAATCATGAACTGAATCATAAATTGAATCATGAATCAGGAAATGAATCTTGAATCATGAATTGTATCATGAATTGAATCATGAATCATGAATCGAATCATGAATCATGAATTGAATCATGAATCATGAATCATGAATTGAATCATGAATCATGATTTGAATCATGAATCATGAATCGAATCATGAATCATGAATCGAATCATGATTCATGTATTGAATCATGAATTGAATCATGAATCATTAATCATGAATTAAATCATGAATCATGAATCGAAACATGAATCATGAATTGAATCATGAATCATGAATTCAATCATGAATTCAATCATGAATCATGAATCGAATCATGAATAAGGAATTGAAACATGAATCATGAATCATGAATCATGAATCATGAATCGTGAATTGAATCATGAATCATGAACTGAATCATGAATTAAATCATGAATTATGAAATGAATCTTGAATCATGAATTGTATCATGAATCGAATCATGAATCATGAATCGAATCATGAATCGTGAATTGAATCATGAATCATGAACTGAATCATAAATTGAATCATGAATCATGAAATGAATCTTGAATCATGAATTGTATCATGAATTGAATCATGAATCATGAATCGAATCATGAATCATGAATTGAATCATGAATCATGAATTAAATCATGAAATGAATCATGAATCATGAATCGAATCATGAATCATGAATTAAATCATGAATTATGAATTGAATCATAAATCATGAATCATGAATCATGAATTGAATCATGAATTGAATCATGAATCACGAATCATGATTTGAATCATAAATCATGAATCATGAATTAAATCATGAATCATGATTTGAATCATGAATCATGAATTGAATCATGAATCATGAATCGAATCATGAATCATGAATCGAATCATGAATCATGAATTGAATCATGAATCATGAATTGAATCATGAATCATGAATCATGAAATGAATCATGAATCATGAATCGAATCATGAATCGAATCATGAATCATGAATTGAATCATGAATCATGAATTGAATCATGAATCATGAATCAAATCATGAATCAAGAATCATCAATCATGAATCAAATCATGAATCATGAATCATGAATTGAATCATAAATCATGAATCATGAATCATGAATTGAATCATGAATCATGAAACGAATCATGAATCATTAATTGAATCATTATTTATGAATCGAATCATGAATAATGAATCGAATCATGAATCATGAATCATGAATTGAATCATGAATCATGAATGGAATCATGAATTGAATAATGAATCATGAAATGAATCATGAATCATGAATTGAATCATGAATCATGAATCGTGAATTGAATCATAAATTGAATCATGAATCATGAATCATGAATCAAGAATCATGAATTGAATCATGAATCATGATTTGAATCATGATTCATGAATTGAATCATGAATCATGAATCGAATCATGAATAAGGATTTGAATTATGAATCATGAATTGAATCATGAATCATGAATCGAATCATGAATCATGAATCGAATCATGAATCATGAATCGAATCATGAATCATGAATTGAATCATGAATCATGAATTGAATCATGAATCATGAATCATGAAACGAATCATGAATCATGAATCGAATCATGAATCATGAATTGAATCATGAATCATGAATTGAATAATGAATCATGAATTATGAATCTAATCATGAATCATGAATCATGAATCATGAATTGAATCATAAATCATAAATCATGAATCATGAATTGAATCATGGATCATGAATCATGTATTGAATCATGAATCATGAATTCAATCATGAATTGAATCATGAATCATGAATCGAATCATGAATAAGGAATTGAATCATGAATCATGAATCATGAATCATGAATCGAATCATGAATCATGAATCATGAAATGAATCATGAATTAAATCTTGAAATTATTCATGAATCATGAATTGAATCATAAATCATTAATCATGAATTGAATCGTGAATCATGAATCATGATACGAATCATGAATCATGAATCAAATCATGAATCAAGAATCATGAATCATAAATCAAATCATGAATCATGAATTGAATCATAAATCATAAATCATAAATCATAAATTGAATCATGAATCATAAAACGAATCATGAATCATTAATTGAATCATTATTTATGAATCAAATCATGAATAATGAATCGAATCATGAATCATGAATCATGAATTGAATCATGAATCATGAATGGAATCATGAATTGAATAATGAATCATGAAATGAATCATGAATCATGAATTGAGTCATGAATCATGAATCAAATCATGAATCATGAATCGAATCATGAATCATGAATTGAATCATGAATCATGAATTGAATCATGAATCATGAATCGTGAATCATAAATTGAATCATAAATCATGATTTGAATCATGAATCATGAATCATGAATCGAATCATGAATCATGAATCGAATCATGATTCATGAATTGAATCATGAATTGAATCATGAATCATTAATCATGAATTAAATCATGAATCATGAATCGAAACATGAATCATGAATTGAATCATGAATTCAATCATGAATTGAATCATGAATCATGAATCGAATCATGAATCAGGAATTGAAACATGAATCATGAATCATGAATCATGAATCGTAAATTGAATCATGAATCATGAACTGAATCATGATTTAAATCATGAATTAATGAAATTAATCTTGAATCATAATTTGTATCATGAATCGAATCATGAATCATGAATCGTGAATTGAATCATGAATCATGAACTGAATCATGAATTAAATCATGAATCATGAAATGAATCTTGAATCATGAATTGTATCATGAATTGAATCATGAATCATGAATCGAATCATGAATCATGAATTGAATCATGAATCATGAATTAAATCATGAAATAAATCATGAATCGAATTATGAATCATGAATTGAATTATGAATCATGAATCATGAATCATGAATCATGAATTGAATCATGAATCATGAATCATGAATTGAATCATGAATCATATCATGAATCATGAATTAAATCATGAATCTTGAATCGAATCATGAATCATGAATCGAATCATGAATCATGAATTGAATCATGAATCATGAATTGAATCATGAAATGAATCATTAATTGAATCATAAATCATGAATTGAATCATGAATCATGAATTGAATCATGAATCCTGAAATAGGAATCATGATTCAAATCATGAATCATGAATTGAATCATGAATCATGAATTGAATCATGAATCATGAATCAGTAAATGAATCATGAATTAAATCATGAAATGAATCATGAATCATGAATTGAATCATAAATCATAAATCATGAATTGAATCATGAATCATGAACTAAATCATGAATTGAATCATGAATCATGAATCATGAAAGGAATCATGAATCAAGAATCATAAATCATGAATCAAATCATGAATTATGAATCATGAATTGAATCATAAATCATGAATCATGAATCATGAATTGAATCATGAATAATGAAACGAATCATGAATCATGAATTGAATCATGATTTATGAATCGAATCATGAATCAAATCATGAATCATGAATCATGAATTGAATCATGAATCATGAATCATGAATGGAATTATGAATCATGAATCGAATCATGAATCATGAATCGAATAATGAATCATGAATTCAATCATGAATCATGAATCGAATCATGAATCTTGAATCGAATCATGAATCATGAATTGAATCATGAATCATGAATTGAATCATGAATCATGAATCATGAATT
This sequence comes from Mixophyes fleayi, assembly GCF_038048845.1. Classification (NCBI taxonomy): domain Eukaryota; kingdom Metazoa; phylum Chordata; class Amphibia; order Anura; family Limnodynastidae; genus Mixophyes; species Mixophyes fleayi. The sequence goes on from NW_027446026.1 coordinate 17,128, forward strand.
GAATCATGACTCATGAATCATGAATTGAATCATGAATTGAATCATGAATCATGAATCATGAATTGAATCATGAATCATGATTTGAATCATGAATCATGAATCGAATCATGAATCGAATCATGAATCATGAATCGAATCATGAATCATGAATTGAATCATGAATTGAATCATAAATCATGAATCATGAAATGAATCATGAAATGAATCATGAATCATGAATCGAATCATGAATCATGAATTGAATCATGAATCATGAATTGAATCATGAATCATGAATTGAATCATGAATCATGAATTGAATCATGAATTGAATAAGGAATCATGAATCATGAATCATGAATTGAATCATGAATCGAATCATGAATCATGAATCGAATCATGAATCATGAATTAAATTATGAATTGAATCATGAATCACGAATCATGAAATGAGTCATGAATCATGTATCGAAACATGAATCATGAATTGAATCATGAATCATGAATTGAATCATGAATCATGAATTGAATCATGAATCATGAATTATGAATCTAATCATGAATCATGACTCATGAAGCATGAATTGAATCATGAATCATGAAACATGAATCATGAATCGAATCATGAATCATGAATCATGAATTGAATCATGAATCATGAATTCAATCATGAATTGAATCATGAGTCATGAATCGAATCATGAATAAGGAATTGAATCAAGAATCATGAAACATGAATCATGAATTGAATCATGAATCATGAACTGAATCATAAATTAAATCATGAATCATGAAATGAATCTTGAATCATGAATTGTATCATGATTCGAATCATGAATCATGAATCATGAATTAAATCATGAATCTTGAATCGAATCATGAATCATGAATTGAATCATGAATCATGAATTGAATCATGAATTGAATCATGAAATGAATCATTAATTGAGTCATAAATCATGAATCGAATCATGAATCATGAATTGAATCATGAATCCTGAATCATGAAAAATGATTCAAATCATGAATCATGAATCATGAATTGAATCATGAATCATGAATTGAATCATGAATTGAATCATGAATCATGAATCATGAAATGAATCATGAATCATGAATTGAATCATAAATCATTAATCATGAATTGAATCATGAATCATGAACTAAATCATGAATTGAATCATGAATCATGAATCATGAAACGAATCATGAATCATGAATCAAATCATGAATCAAGAATCATAAATCATGAATCAAATCATGAATTATGAATCATGAATTGAATCATGAATCATGAATCATGAATTGAATCATGAATCATGAAACAAATCATGAATCATGAATTGAATCATGATTTATGAATCGAATCATGAATCGAATCATGAATCATGAATCATGAATTGAATCATGAATCATGAATCATGAATGGAATTACGAATCATGAATCGAATAATGAATCATGAATCGAATAATGAATCATGAATTCAATCATGAATTGAATGAATCATGAATTCAATCATGAATCATGAATCGAATCATGAATCATGAATTGAATCATGAATCATGAATCATGAATTGAATCATGAATTGAATCATGAATCATAAATCATGAATTGAATCATGAATCATGAATTGAATCATGAATTGAATCATGAATCATGAATCATGAATCGAATCATGAATCATGAATTGAATCATGAATTGAATCATGAATCATGATTTGAATCATGAATCATTAATTGAATCATGAATCGAATCATGAATCATGAATTAAATCATGAATTGAATCATGAATCATGAATTGAATCATGAATCATGAATTGAATAATGAATCATGAAATGAATCATGAATCATGAATTGAATAATGAATCATGAATCGAATCATGAATCATGAATCGAATCATGAATCATGAATTGAATCATGAATCATAAATTATGAATCATGAATTGAATCATGAATCATGAATTATGAATCATGAATTGAATCATGAATCATGAATCATGAATTGAATCATGAATCATGAAACGAATCATGAATCATGAATCGAATTATGATTTATGAATCGAATCATGAATCGAATCATGAATCATGAATCATGAATTGAATCATGAATCATGAATCATGAATCATGAATGGAATTACGAATCATGAATCGAATCATGAATCATGAATCGAATAATGAATCATGAATTTAATCATAAATTGAATAATGAATCATGAAATGAATCATGAATCATGAATTCAATCATGAATAATGAATCGAATCATGAATCAGAAATTGAATCATGAATCATGAATCATGAATTGAATCATGAATTGAATCATGAATCATGAATCATGAATTGAATCATGAATCATGATTTGAATCATGAATCATTAATTGAATCATGAATCGAATCATGAATCATGAATTAAATCATGAATTGAATCATTAATCATGAATCATGAAATGAATCATGAATCATGTATCGAATCATGAATCATGAATTGAATCATTAATCATGAATTAAATCATGAATTATGAATCATGAATCATGAACCATGAATCATGAATTGAATCATGAATCATGAATTGAATCATGGATCATGAATTGAATAAGGAATCATGAAATGAATCATGAATCATGAATTGAATCATGAATCATGAATCGAATCATGAATCATGAATCGAATCATGAATCATGAATCATGAATTGAATCATGAATTGAATCATGAATCATGAAATGAGTCATGAATCATTAATCGAATCATGAATTATGAATTGAATCATGAATTGAATCATGAATCATTAATCATGAATCATTAATCATGAATTAAATCATGAATCATGAATCGAAACATGAATCATGAATTGAATCATGAATCATGAATTGAATCATGAATCATGAATTTTTTAATCTAATCATGAATCATGACTCATGAGTCATGAATTGAATCATGAATCATGAATCATTAATCATGAATTATGAATCATTAATAATGAATTAAATCATGAATTGAATCATGAATCATGAATTGAATCATGAATTGAATCATTAATCATGAATCGAATCATGAATAAGGAATTGAATCATGAATCATGAATCATGAATCATGAATTGAATCATGAATCATGAACTGAATCATGAATTAAATCATGAATCATGAAATGAATCTTGAATCATGAATTGTATCATGAATTGAATCATGAATCATGAATCATGAATTGAATCATGAATCATGATTTGAATCATGAATCATTAATTGAATCATGAATCGAATCATGAATCATGAATTAAATCATGAATTGAATCATGAATCATGAATCATGAAATGAATCATGTATCATGAATCGAATCATGAATCATGAATTGAATCATGAATCATGAATTAAATCATGAATTATGAATCATGAATCATGAATTGAATAATGAATCATGAAATGAATCATGAATCATGAATTGAATAATGAATCATGAAATGAATCATGAATCATGAATTGAAACATGAATCATGAATCGAATCATGAATCATGAATTGAATCATGAATCATGAATTATGAATCATGAATTGAATCATGAATCATGAATCATGAATTGAATCATGAATCATGAAACGAATCATGAATCATGAATTGAATCATGATTTATGAATCGAATCATGAATCGAATCATGAATCATGAATTGAATCATGAATCATGAATGGAATTACGAATCATGAATCGAATCATGAATCATGAATCGAATAATGAATCATGAATTCAATCATGAATTGAATAATGAATCATGAAATGAATCATGAATTCAATCATGAATTGAATAATGAATCATGAATCGAATCATGAATCATGAATTGAATCATGAATCATGAATCATGAATTAATTCATGAATTGAATCATGAATCATGAATCATGAATTGAATCATGAATTGAATCATGAATCATGAATCATGAATTGAATCATGAATCATGATTTGAATCATTAATCATGAATTGAATCATGAATCATGAATTATGAATCATGAATTGAATCATGAATCATGAATCATGAATTGAATCATGAATCATGAAACGAATCATGAATCATGAATTGAATCATGATTTATGAATCGAATCATGAATCGAATCATGAATCATGAATTGAATCATGAATCATGAATGGAATTACGAATCATGAATCGAATCATGAATCATGAATCGAATAATGAATCATGAATTCAATCATGAATTGAATAATGAATCATGAAATGAATCATGAATTCAATCATGAATTGAATAATGAATCATGAATCGAATCATGAATCATGAATTGAATCATGAATCATGAATCATGAATTGAATCATGAATTGAATCATGAATCATGAATCATGAATTGAATCATGAATTGAATCATGAATCATGATTCATGAATTGAATCATGAATCATGATTTGAATCATGAATCATTAATTGAATCATGAATCGAATCATGAATCATGAATTAAATCATGAATTGAATCATGAATCATTAATCATGAAATGAATCATGAATCATGAATCGAATCATGACTCATGAATTGAATCATGAATCATGAATTAAATCATGAATTATGAATCATGAATCATGAACCATGAATCATGAATTGAATCATGAACTATGAATTGAATCATGGATCATGAATTGAATAATGAATCATGAAATGAATCATGAATCATGAATTGAATCATGAATCATGAATCGAATCATGAATCATGAATCGAATCATGAATCATGAATTGAATCATGAATCATGAATTGAATCATGAATCATGAATTATGAATCATGAATCATGAATTATGAATCATGAATTGAATCATGAATCATGAATCATGAATCATGAATTGAATCATGAATCATGAATCGAATCATGAATCATGAATCGAATCATGAATCATGAATTGAATCATGAATTGAATCATGAATCATGAAATGAGTCATGAATCATTAATCGAATCATGAATCATGAATTGAATCATGAATCATGAATCGAATCATGAATCATGAATCGAATCATGAATCATGAATTGAATCATGAATTGAATCATGAATCATGAAATGAGTCATGAATCATTAATCGAATCATGAATTATGAATTGAATCATGAATTGAATCATGAATCATTAATCATGAATCATTAATCATGAATTAAATCATGAATAATGAATCGAAACATGAATCATGAATTGAATCATGAATCATGCATTAAATCATAAATCATGAATTTATTAATCTAATCATGAATCATGACTCATGAATCATGAATTGAATCATGAATCATGAATCAAAAATCATTAATCATGAATTAAATCATGAATTGAATCATGAATCATGAATTCAATCATGAATTGAATCATGAATCATGAATCGAATCATGAATAAGGAATTGAATCATGAATCGAATCATGAATAAGGAATTGAATCATGAATCATGAATCATGAATTGAATCATGAATCATGAACTGAATCATGAATTAAATCATGAATCATGAAATGAATCTTGAATCATGAATTGTATCATGAATCGAATCATGAATCATGAATCATGAATTGAATCATGAATCATGAACTGAATCATAATTTGAATCATGAATCATGAAATGAATCTTGAATCATGAATTGTATCATGAATCAAATCATGAATCATGAATCGAATCATGAATCATGAATTGAATCATGAATCATAAATTAAATCATGAAATGAATCATGAGTCATGAATCGAATCATGAATCATGAATTGAATCATGAATCATGAATCATGAATCATGAATCATGAATTGAATCATGAATCTTGAATCATGAATCGAGTCATGAATCATGAATTAAATCATGAATCTTGAATCGAATCATGAATCGAATCATGAGACATGAATTGAATCATGAATCCTGAATCATGAATCATCATTCAAATCATGAATCATGAATTGAATCATGAATCATGAATTGAATCATGAATTGAATCATGAATCATGAATTGAATCATGAATTGAATCATGAATCATGAATCATGAAATGAATCATGAATTAAATCATGAAATGAATCATAAAACATCAATTGAATCATAAATCATTAATCATGAATTGAATCATGAATTATGAATCATGAATTGAATCATGAATCATGAAACGAATCATGAATCATGATTTATGAATCGAATCATGAATCGAATCATGAATTGAATCATGAATCATGAATGGAATTATGAATCATGAATCGAATCATGAATCAGGACTCGAATCATGAATCATGAATTCAATCATGAATTGAATAATGAATCATGAAATGAATCATGAATCATGAATTCAATCATGAATCATGAATCGAATCATGAATCTTGAATTGAATCATGAATCCTGAATTGAATCATGAATCATGAATTGAATCATGAATCATGAATCATGAATTGAATCATGAATTGAATCATGAATCATGAATCGTGAATTGAATCATGAATCATGAACTGAATCATGAATTAAATCATGAATCATGAAATGAATCTTGAATCATGAATTGTATCATGAATTGAATCATGAATCATGAATCGAATCATGAATCATGAATTGAATCATGAATCATGAATTAAATCATGAAATAAATCATGAATCGAATTATGAATCATGAATTGAATTATGAATCATGAATCATGAATCATGAATCATGAATTGAATCATGAATCATGAATCATGAATTGAATCATGAATCATATCATGAATCATGAATCATGAATTGAATCATGAATCATGAAACGAATCATGAATCATGAATTGAATCATGATTTATGAATCGAATCATGAATCGAATCATGAATCATGAATTGAATCATGAATCATGATTGGAATTACGAATCATGAATCGAATCATGAATCATGAATCGAATAATGAATCATGAATTCAATCATGAATTGAATAATGAATCATGAAATGAATCATGAATTCAATCATGAATTGAATAATGAATCATGAATCGAATCATGAATCATGAATTGAATCATGAATCATGAATCATGAATTGAATCATGAATTGAATCATGAATCATGAATCATGAATTGAATCATGAATTGAATCATGAATCATGAATCATGAATTGAATCATGAATCATGATTTGAATCATTAATCATGAATTGAATCATGAATCATGAATTATGAATCATGAATTGAATCATGAATCATGAATCATGAATTGAATCATGAATCATGAAACGAATCATGAATCATGAATTGAATCATGATTTATGAATCGAATCATGAATCGAATCATGAATCATGAATTGAATCATGAATCATGAATGGAATTACGAATCATGAATCGAATCATGAATCATGAATCGAATAATGAATCATGAATTCAATCATGAATTGAATAATGAATCATGAAATGAATCATGAATTCAATCATGAATTGAATAATGAATCATGAATCGAATCATGAATCATGAATTGAATCATGAATCATGAATCATGAATTGAATCATGAATTGAATCATGAATCATGAATCATGAATTGAATCATGAATTGAATCATGAATCATGAATCATGAATTGAATCATGAATCATGATTTGAATCATGAATCATTAATTGAATCATGAATCGAATCATGAATCATGAATTAAATCATGAATTGAATCATGAATCATTAATCATGAAATGAATCATGAATCATGAATCGAATCATGACTCATGAATTGAATCATGAATCATGAATTAAATCATGAATTATGAATCATGAATCATGAACCATGAATCATGAATTGAATCATGAACTATGAATTGAATCATGGATCATGAATTGAATAATGAATCATGAAATGAATCATGAATCATGAATTGAATCATGAATCATGAATCGAATCATGAATCATGAATCGAATCATGAATCATGAATTGAATCATGAATCATGAATTGAATCATGAATCATGAATTATGAATCATGAATCATGAATTATGAATCATGAATTGAATCATGAATCATGAATCATGAATCATGAATTGAATCATGAATCATGAATCGAATCATGAATCATGAATCGAATCATGAATCATGAATTGAATCATGAATTGAATCATGAATCATGAAATGAGTCATGAATCATTAATCGAATCATGAATCATGAATTGAATCATGAATCATGAATCGAATCATGAATCATGAATCGAATCATGAATCATGAATTGAATCATGAATTGAATCATGAATCATGAAATGAGTCATGAATCATTAATCGAATCATGAATTATGAATTGAATCATGAATTGAATCATGAATCATTAATCATGAATCATTAATCATGAATTAAATCATGAATAATGAATCGAAACATGAATCATGAATTGAATCATGAATCATGCATTAAATCATAAATCATGAATTTATTAATCTAATCATGAATCATGACTCATGAATCATGAATTGAATCATGAATCATGAATCAAAAATCATTAATCATGAATTAAATCATGAATTGAATCATGAATCATGAATTCAATCATGAATTGAATCATGAATCATGAATCGAATCATGAATAAGGAATTGAATCATGAATCGAATCATGAATAAGGAATTGAATCATGAATCATGAATCATGAATCATGAATTGAATCATGAATCATGAACTGAATCATGAATTAAATCATGAATCATGAAATGAATCTTGAATCATGAATTGTATCATGAATCGAATCATGAATCATGAATCATGAATTGAATCATGAATCATGAACTGAATCATAATTTGAATCATGAATCATGAAATGAATCTTGAATCATGAATTGTATCATGAATCAAATCATGAATCATGAATCGAATCATGAATCATGAATTGAATCATGAATCATAAATTAAATCATGAAATGAATCATGAGTCATGAATCGAATCATGAATCATGAATTGAATCATGAATCATGAATCATGAATCATGAATCATGAATTGAATCATGAATCTTGAATCATGAATCGAGTCATGAATCATGAATTAAATCATGAATCTTGAATCGAATCATGAATCATGAATCGAATCATGAGACATGAATTGAATCATGAATCCTGAATCATGAATCATCATTCAAATCATGAATCATGAATTGAATCATGAATCATGAATTGAATCATGAATTGAATCATGAATCATGAATTGAATCATGAATTGAATCATGAATCATGAATCATGAAATGAATCATGAATTAAATCATGAAATGAATCATAAAACATCAATTGAATCATAAATCATTAATCATGAATTGAATCATGAATTATGAATCATGAATTGAATCATGAATCATGAAACGAATCATGAATCATGATTTATGAATCGAATCATGAATCGAATCATGAATTGAATCATGAATCATGAATGGAATTATGAATCATGAATCGAATCATGAATCATGACTCGAATCATGAATCATGAATTCAATCATGAATCATGAATCGAATCATGAATCTTGAATTGAATCATGAATCCTGAATTGAATCATGAATCATGAATTGAATCATGAATCATGAATCATGAATTGAATCATGAATTGAATCATGAATCATGAATCATGAATTGAATCATGAATCATGAATCGAATCATGAATTGAATCATGAATCATGAATCATGAAATGAATCATGAATCATGAATCGAATCATGAATCATGAATCGAATCATGAATCATGAATCGAATCATGAATTGAATCATGAATCATGAATCATGAAATGAATCATGAATCATGAATCGAATCATGAATCATGAATTGAATCATGAATCATGAATTGAATCATGAATTATGAATCATGAATCATGAACCATTAATCATGAATTGAATCATGAATCATGAATTGAATCATGAATTGAAACATGAATCATGAATTGAATAAGGAATCATGAAATGAATCAGGAATCATGAATTGAATCATGAATAGAATCATGAATCATGAATCGAATCATGAATCATGAATTGAATCATGACTCATGAATTGAATCATGAATTGAATCATGAATCATGAATTGAATCATGAATTGAAACATGAATCATGAATTGAATAAGGAATCATGAAATGAATCAGGAATCATGAATTGAATCATGAATAGAATCATGAATCATGAATCGAATCATGAATCATGAATTGAATCATGACTCATGAATTGAATCATGAATCATGAATCATGATTTGAATCATGAATCATGAATCATGAATTGAATCATGAATCATGAATCGAATCATGAATCATGAATCGAATCATGAATCATGAATTGAATCATGAATTGAATCATGAATCATGAATCATGAAATGAGTCATGAATCATTATTCGAATCATGAATCATGAATTGAATCATGAACCATGAATTGAATCAAGAATCATGAATCATGATTAATGAATCATGAATCATGAATCGAATCATGAATCATGAATCATGAATTGAATCATGAATCATGAATTGAATCATGAAGTGAATCATGAATCATGAATGGAATCATGAATCATGAATTGAATCATGAATCATGAACTGAATCATGAATCATGAATCATGAATGGAATCATGAATCATAATTGGAATCATGAATCATGAATTGAATCATGAATCGAATCATGAATCATGAATCGAATTATGAATCATGAATTGAATCATGAATCATGAATCATGAATTGAATCATGAATCATGATTTGAATCATGAATCATTAATTGAATCATGAATCGAATCATGAATCATGAATTAAATCATGAATTGAATCATGAATCATTAATCATGAAATGAATCATGAATCATGAATCGAATCATGACTCATGAATTGAATCATGAATCATGAATTAAATCATGAATTATGAATCATGAATCATGAACCATGAATCATGAATTGAATCATGAACTATGAATTGAATCATGGATCATGAATTGAATAATGAATCATGAAATGAATCATGAATCATGAATTGAATCATGAATCATGAATCGAATCATGAATCATGAATCGAATCATGAATCATGAATTGAATCATGAATCATGAATTGAATCATGAATCATGAATTATGAATCATGAATCATGAATTATGAATCATGAATTGAATCATGAATCATGAATCATGAATCATGAATTGAATCATGAATCATGAATCGAATCATGAATCATGAATCGAATCATGAATCATGAATTGAATCATGAATTGAATCATGAATCATGAAATGAGTCATGAATCATTAATCGAATCATGAATCATGAATTGAATCATGAATCATGAATCGAATCATGAATCATGAATCGAATCATGAATCATGAATTGAATCATGAATTGAATCATGAATCATGAAATGAGTCATGAATCATTAATCGAATCATGAATTATGAATTGAATCATGAATTGAATCATGAATCATTAATCATGAATCATTAATCATGAATTAAATCATGAATAATGAATCGAAACATGAATCATGAATTGAATCATGAATCATGCATTAAATCATAAATCATGAATTTATTAATCTAATCATGAATCATGACTCATGAATCATGAATTGAATCATGAATCATGAATCAAAAATCATTAATCATGAAATAAATCATGAATTGAATCATGAATCATGAATTCAATCATGAATTGAATCATGAATCATGAATCGAATCATGAATAAGGAATTGAATCATGAATCGAATCATGAATAAGGAATTGAATCATGAATCATGAATCATGAATCATGAATTGAATCATGAATCATGAACTGAATCATGAATTAAATCATGAATCATGAAATGAATCTTGAATCATGAATTGTATCATGAATCGAATCATGAATCATGAATCATGAATTGAATCATGAATCATGAACTGAATCATAATTTGAATCATGAATCATGAAATGAATCTTGAATCATGAATTGTATCATGAATCAAATCATGAATCATGAATCGAATCATGAATCATGAATTGAATCATGAATCATAAATTAAATCATGAAATGAATCATGAGTCATGAATCGAATCATGAATCATGAATTGAATCATGAATCATGAATCATGAATCATGAATCATGAATTGAATCATGAATCTTGAATCATGAATCGAGTCATGAATCATGAATTAAATCATGAATCTTGAATCGAATCATGAGTCATGAATCGAATCATGAGACATGAATTGAATCATGAATCCTGAATCATGAATCATCATTCAAATCATGAATCATGAATTGAATCATGAATCATGAATTGAATCATGAATTGAATCATGAATCATGAATTGAATCATGAATTGAATCATGAATCATGAATCATGAAATGAATCATGAATTAAATCATGAAATGAATCATAAAACATCAATTGAATCATAAATCATTAATCATGAATTGAATCATGAATTATGAATCATGAATTGAATCATGAATCATGAAACGAATCATGAATCATGATTTATGAATCGAATCATGAATCGAATCATGAATTGAATCATGAATCATGAATGGAATTATGAATCATGAATCGAATCATGAATCATGACTCGAATCATGAATCATGAATTCAATCATGAATCATGAATCGAATCATGAATCTTGAATTGAATCATGAATCCTGAATTGAATCATGAATCATGAATTGAATCATGAATCATGAATCATGAATTGAATCATGAATTGAATCATGAATCATGAATCATGAATTGAATCATGAATCATGAATCGAATCATGAATTGAATCATGAATCATGAATCATGAAATGAATCATGAATCATGAATCGAATCATGAATCATGAATCGAATCATGAATCATGAATCGAATCATGAATTGAATCATGAATCATGAATCATGAAATGAATCATGAATCATGAATCGAATCATGAATCATGAATTGAATCATGAATCATGAATTGAATCATGAATTATGAATCATGAATCATGAACCATTAATCATGAATTGAATCATGAATCATGAATTGAATCATGAATTGAAACATGAATCATGAATTGAATAAGGAATCATGAAATGAATCAGGAATCATGAATTGAATCATGAATAGAATCATGAATCATGAATCGAATCATGAATCATGAATTGAATCATGACTCATGAATTGAATCATGAATTGAATCATGAATCATGAATTGAATCATGAATTGAAACATGAATCATGAATTGAATAAGGAATCATGAAATGAATCAGGAATCATGAATTGAATCATGAATAGAATCATGAATCATGAATCGAATCATGAATCATGAATTGAATCATGACTCATGAATTGAATCATGAATCATGAATCATGATTTGAATCATGAATCATGAATCATGAATCATGAATTGAATCATGAATCATGAATCGAATCATGAATCATGAATCGAATCATGAATCATGAATTGAATCATGAATCATGAATCATGAAATGAGTCATGAATCATTATTCGAATCATGAATCATGAATTGAATCATGAACCATGAATTGAATCAAGAATCATGAATCATGATTAATGAATCATGAATCATGAATCGAATCATGAATTATGAATCATGAATTGAATCATGAATCATGAATTGAATCATGAAGTGAATCATGAATCATGAATGGAATCATGAATCATGAATTGAATCATGAATCATGAACTGAATCATGAATCATGAATCATGAATGGAATCATGAATCATAATTGGAATCATGAATCATGAATTGAATCATGAATCGAATCATGAATCATGAATCGAATTATGAATAAGGAATTGAATCATGAATCATGAATCATGAATTGAATCATGAATCATGAATTGAATCATGAATCATGAAATAAATCATGAATTGATTCATGAATTGAATCATGAATCATGAAATAAATCATGAATTGATTCATGAATTGAATCATGAATCATGAATCATGAATCATGAATTGAATCTTGAATCATGATTTCAATCGTGAATCATGAATTGAATCATGAATCATGTATCAAATCATAAATCATGAATCTAATCATGAATCATGAATTGAATCATGAATTGAATCATGAATCATGAATCATGAAATGAATCATGAATCTTGAATTGAATCATGAATTGAATCATGAATCATGAATTGAATCATGAATCATGAAACGATTCATGAATCATGAATTGAATCATGATTTATGAATTGAATAATGAATCGAATCATGAATCATGAATCATGAATTGAATCATGAATCATGAATCATGAATGGAATTACGAATCATGAATCGAATCATGAATCATGAATCGAATAATGAATCATGAATTCAATCATGAATTGAATAATGAATCATGAAATGAATTATGAATCATGAATTCAATCATGAATCATGAATCGAATCATGAATCATGAATTGAATCATAAATCATGAATCATGAATTGAATCATGAATTGAATCATGAATCATGAATCATGAATTGAATCATGAATCATGAATCATGAATTGAATCATGAATCATGAATTGAATCATGAATTGAATCATGAATCATGAATCATGAATCAAATCATGAATCATAAATTGAATCATGAATCATGAATTAAATCATGAATTATGAATCATGAATCATGAACCATGAATCATGAATTGAATCATGAATCAAATCATGAATCATGAATTAAATCATGAATTGAATCATAAATCATGAATCATGAAATGAATCATAATTCATGAATTAAATCATGAATCATAAATTGAATCATGAATCATGAATTAAATCATGAATTATGAATCATGAATCATGAACCATGAATCATGAATTGAATCATGAATTATGAATTGAATCATGAATCATGAATTGAATAATGAATCATGAAATGAATCATGAATCTTGAATCGAATCATGAATCATGAATTGAATCATGAATCATGAATTGAATCATGAATCATGAATTATGAATCATGAATTGAATCATGAATCATGAATCATGAATCATGAATTGAATCATGAATCATGAAACGAATCATGAATCATGAATTGAATCATGATTTATGAATCGAATCATGAATCAAATCATGAATCATGAATCATGAATTGAATCATGAATCATGAATCATGAATGAAATTACGAATCATGAATCGAATCATGAATCATGAATCGAATAATGAATCATGAATTCAATCATGAATTGAATAATGAATCATGAAATGAATAATGAATCATGAATTCAATCATGAATCATGAATCGAATCATGAATCATGAATTGAATCATGAATCATGAATCATGAATTGAATCATGAATTGAATCATGAATCATGAATTGAATCATGAATTGAATCATGAATCATGAATTGAATCATGAATCATGATTTGAATCATGAATCATTAATTGAATCATGAATCGAATCATGAATCATGAATTAAATCATGAATTGAATCATGAATCATGAATCATGAAATAAATCATGAATCATGAATCGAATCATGAATCATGATTTGAATCATGAATCATGAATTAAATCATGAATTATGAATCATGAATCATGAACCATGAATCATGAATTGAATCATGAATCATGAATTGAATCATGGATCATGAATTGAATAATGAATCATGAAATGAATCATGAATCATGAATTGAATCATGAATCATGAATCGAATCATGAATCATGAATCGAATCATGAATCATGAATTGAATCATGAATTGAATCATGAATCATGAAATGAGTCATGAATCATTAATCGAATCATGAATTATGAATTGAATCATGAATTGAATCATGAATCATTAATCATGAATCATTAATCATGAAATAAATCATGAATCATGAATCGAAACATGAATCATGAATTGAATCATGAATCATGAATTGAATCATGAATCATGAATTGAATCATGAATCATGAATTTATTAATCTAATCATGAATCATGACTCATGAATCATGAATTGAATCATGAATCATGAATCATGAATCATTAATCATGAATTAAATCATGAATTGAATCATGAATCATGAATTCAATCATGAATTGAAACATGAATCATGAATCGAATCATGAATAAGGAATTGAATCATGAATCATGAATCATGAATTGAATCATGAATCATGAACTGAATCATGAATTAAATCATGAATCATGAATTGAATCATGAATCATGAACTGAATCATGAATTAAATCATGAATCATGAAATGAATCTTGAATCATGAATCATGAACTGAATCATAATTTGAATCATGAATCATGAAATGAATCTTGAATCATGAATTGAATCATGAATCATGAATTAAATCATGAAATGAATCATGAATCATGAATCGAATCATGAATCATGAATCATGAATCATGAATCATGAATCATGAATTGAATCATGAATCTTGAATCATGAATCGAGTCATGAATCATGAATTAAATCATGAATCTTGAATCGAATCATGAATCATGAATCGAATCATGAATCATGAATTGAATTATGAATCATGAATCATAAAATGAATCATGAATTTAATCATGAAATGAATTATGAATCATTAATTAAATCATGAATTATGAACTGAATCATTAATTGAATCATGAATGATGAAATGAATCATGAATCATGAATTGAATCATGAATCATGAATCGAATCATGAATCATGAATCGAATCATGAATCATGAATTGAATCATGAATCATGAATTGAATCATGAATCATGAATTGAATCATGAAATGAATCATTAATTGAATCATGAATCATGAATCATGAAATGAATCACGAATCATGAATCGAATCATGAATCATGAATTGAATCATGAATCATGAATCATGAATTGAATCATGAATCATGAATCATGAATTGAATCATGAATCAAATCATGAATCATGAATCATGAATTGAATCATTAATCATGAATCATGAATTGAATCATGAATCAAATCATGAATCATGAATTAAATCATGAATCTTGAATCGAATCATGAATCATGAATTGAATCATGAATCATGAATTGAATCATGAATCATGAATTGATTCATGAAATGAATCATTAATTGAGTCATAAATCATGCATCGAATCATGAATCATGAATTGAATCATGAATCCTGAATCATGAAAAATGATTCAAATCATGAATCATGAATCATGAATTGAATCATGAATCATGAATTGAATCATGAATTGAATCATGAATCATGAATCATGAAATGAATCATGAATCATGAATTGAATCATAAATCATTAATCATGAATTGAATCATGAATCATGAACTAAATCATGAATTGAATCATGAATCATGAATCATGAAACGAATCATGAATCATGAATCAAATCATGAATCAAGAATCATAAATCATGAATCAAATCATGAATTATGAATCATGAATTGAATCATGAATCATGAATCATGAATTGAATCATGAATCATGAAACGAATCATGAATCATGAATTGAATCTTGATTTATGAATCGAATCATGAATCGAATCATGAATCATGAATCATGAATTGAATCATGAATCATGAATCATGAATGGAATTACGAATCATGAATCGAATCATGAATCGAATAATGAATCATGAATTCAATCATGAATTGAATAATGAATCATGAAATGAATCATGAATCATGAATTCAATCATGAATCATGAATCGAATCATGAATCATGAATTGAATCATGAATCATGAATCATGAATTGAATCATGAATTGAATCATGAATCATGAATTGAATCATGAATCATGAACTGAATCATGAATCATGAATCGAATCATGAATCATGAATCGAATCATGAATCATGAATTGAATCATGAATTGAATCATGAATCATGAAATGAGTCATGAATCATTAATCGAATCATGAATTATGAATTGAATCATGAATTGAATCATGAATCATTAATCATGAATCATTAATCATGAATCATTAATCATGAATTAAATCATGAATCATGAATCGAAACATGAATCATGAATTGAATCATGAATCATGAATTGAATCATGAATCATGAATTTATTAATCTAATCATGAATCATGACTCATGAATCATGAATTGAATCATGAATCATGAATCATGAATCATTAATCATGAATTAAATCATGAATTGAATCATGAATCATGAATTCAATCATGAATTGAAACATGAATCATGAATCGAATCATGAATAAGGAATTGAATCATGAATCATGAATCATGAATCATGAATTGAATCATGAATCATGAACTGAATCATGAATTAAATCATGAATCATGAATTGAATCATGAATCATGAACTGAATCATGAATTAAATCATGAATCATGAAATGAATCTTGAATCATGAATCATGAACTGAATCATAATTTGAATCATGAATCATGAAATGAATCTTGAATCATGAATTGTATCATGAATCGAATCATGAATCATGAATCGAATCATGAATCATGAATTGAATCATGAATCATGAATTAAATCATGAAATGAATCATGAATCATGAATCGAATCATGAATCATGAATCATGAATCATGAATCATGAATCATGAATCATGAATTGAATCATGAATCTTGAATCATGAATCGAGTCATGAATCATGAATTAAATCATGAATCTTGAATCGAATCATGAATCATGAATCGAATCATGAATCATGAATTGAATTATGAATCATGAATCATAAAATGAATCATGAATTTAATCATGAAATGAATTATGAATCATTAATTAAATCATGAATTATGAACTGAATCATTAATTGAATCATGAATGATGAAATGAATCATGAATCATGAATTGAATCATGAATCATGAATCGAATCATGAATCATGAATCGAATCATGAATCATGAATTGAATCATGAATCATGAATTGAATCATGAATTATGAATTGAATCATGAAATGAATCATTAATTGAATCATGAATCATGAATCATGAATCATGAATCGAATCATGAATCATGAATTGAATCATGAATCATGAATCATGAATTGAATCATGAATCAAATCATGAATCATGAATTGAATCATTAATCATGAATCATGAATTGAATCATGAATCAAATCATGAATCATGAATTAAATCATGAATCTTGAATCGAATCATGAATCATGAATTGAATCATGAATCATGAATTGAATCATAAATCATGAATTGAATCATGAAATGAATCATTAATTGAGTCATAAATCATGCATCGAATCATGAATCATGAATTGAATCATGAATCCTGAATCATGAAAAATGATTCAAATCATGAATCATGAATCATGAATTGAATCATGAATCATGAATTGAATCATGAATTGAATCATGAATCATGAATCATGAAATGAATCATGAATCATGAATTGAATCATAAATCATTAATCATGAATTGAATCATGAATCATGAACTAAATCATGAATTGAATCATGAATCATGAATCATGAAACGAATCATGAATCATGAATCAAATCATGAATCAAGAATCATAAATCATGAATCAAATCATGAATTATTAATCATGAATTGAATCATGAATCATGAATCATGAATTGAATCATGAATCATGAAACGAATCATGAATCATGAATTGAATCATGATTTATGAATCGAATCATGAATCGAATCATGAATCATGAATCATGAATTGAATCATGAATCATGAATCATGAATGGATTTACGAATCATGAATTGAATCATGAATCATGAATCGAATAATGAATCATGAATTCAATCATGAATTGAATAATGAATCATGAAATGAATCATGAATCATGAATTCAATCATGAATCATGAATCGAATCATGAATCATGAATTGAATCATGAATCATGAATTGAATCATGAATTGAATCATGAATTGAATCATGAATCATGAATTGAATCATGAATCATGATTTGAATCATGAATCATTAATTGAATCATGAATCGAATCATGAATCATGAATTAAATCATGAATTGAATCATGAATCATGAATCATGAAATGAATCATGAATCATGAATCGAATCATGAATCATGAATTGAATCATGAATCATGAATTAAATCATGAATTATGAATCATGAATCATGAACCATGAATCATGAATTGAATCATGAATCATGAATTGAATCATGAATCATGAATTGAATAATGAATCATGAAATGAATCATGAATCATGAATTAAATCATGAATCATGAATCGAATCATGAATCATGAATCGAATCATGAATCATGAATTGAATCATGAATCATGAATTGAATCATGAATCATGAATTATGAATCATGAATTGAATCATGAATCATGAATCATGAATCATGAATTGAATCATGAATCATGAAACGAATCATGAATCATGAATTGAATCATGATTTATGAATCGGATCATGAATCGAATCATGAATCATGAATCATGAATTGAATCATGAATCATGAATCATGAATGGAATTACGAATCATGAATCGAATCATGAATCATGAATCATGAATTGAATCATGAATCATGAATTCAATCATGAATTGAATCATGAGTCATGAATCGAATCATGAATAAGGAATTGAATCATGAATCATGAATCATGAATCATGAATTGAATCATGAATCATGAACTGAATCATGAATTAAATCATGAATCATGAAATGAATCTTGAATCATGAATTGTATCATGAATCGAATCATGAATCATGAATCGTGAATTGAATCATGAATCATGAACTGAATTATAATTTGAATCATGAATCATGCAATGAATCTTGAATCATGAATTGTATCATGAATCGAATCATGAATCATGAATCGAATCATGAATCATGAATT
The DNA here is from genome assembly GCF_038048845.1 of Mixophyes fleayi. Lineage (NCBI taxonomy): Eukaryota > Metazoa > Chordata > Amphibia > Anura > Limnodynastidae > Mixophyes > Mixophyes fleayi. The sequence goes on from NW_027446026.1 coordinate 37,787, forward strand.
GAATCATGAATCATGAATTAAATCATGAAATGAATCATGAATTGAATCGAATCATGAATCATGAATTGAATCATGAATCATGAACCATGAATCATGAATCATGAATCATGAATTGAATAATGAATCTTGAATCATGAATCGAATCATGAATCATGAATTGAATCATGAATCATGAATCATAAAATGAATCATGAATTTAATCATGAAATGAATAATGAATCATTAATTAAATCATGAATCATGAACTGAATCATTAATTGAATCATGAATCATGAAATGAATCATGAATCATGAATTGAATCATGAATAATGAATCGAATCATGAAACATGAATCAAATCATAAATCATAAATTGAATCATGAATCATGAATTGAATCATGAAATGAATCATTAATTGAATCATGAATCATGAATCGAATCATGAATCATGAATTGAATCATGAATCCTGAATCATGAATCATCATTCAAATCATGAATCATGAATTGAATCATGAATCATGAATCGTGAATTGAATCATGAATTGAATCATGAATCATGAATCATCAATCATGAATCATGAATTGAATCATGAATCATGAATTGAATCATGAATCATGATTTGAATCATGAATCATAATTCATGAATCGAATCATGAATCATGAATAGAATCATGATTCATAAATTGAATCATGATCTGAATCATGAATCATTAATCATCAATTAAATCATGAATCATGAATCGAAACATGAATCATGAATTGAATCATGAATCATGAATTTAATCATGAATTGAATCATGAATCATGAATCGAATCATGAATAAGGAATTGAATCATGACTCATGAATCATGAATCGTGAATTGAATCATGAATCATGAACTGAATCATGAATTATATCATGAATCATGAAATGAATCTTGAATCATGAATTTTATCATGAATCGAATCATGAATCATGAATTGTGAATTGAATCATGAATCATGAACTGAATCATGAATTGAATCATGAATCATGAAATGAATCTTGAATCATGAATTGTATCATGAATTGAATCATGAATCATGAATCGAATCATGAATCATGAATTGAATCATGAATCATGAATTAAATCATGAAATGAATCATGAATCATGAATCGAATCATGAATCATGAATTGAATCATGAATCATGAATCATGAATTGAATCATGAATCATGAATCATGAATTGAATCATGAATCAAATCATGAATCATGAATCATGAATCATGAATCATGAATTGAATCATTAATCATGAATCATGAATTGAATCATGAATCAAATCATGAATCATGAATTAAATCATGAATCTTGAATCGAATCATGAATCATGAATTGAATCATGAATCATGAATTGAATCATGAATCCTGAATCATGAAAAATGATTCAAATCATGATTCATGAATCATGAATCATGAATCATGAATCATGAATTGAATCATGAATCTTGAATCATGAATCGAGTCATGAATCATGAATTAAATCATGAATCTTGAATCGAATCATGAATCATGAATCGAATCATGAATCATGAATTTAATCATGAATCATGAATCATAAAATGAATCATAAATTTAATCATGAAATGAATTATGAATCATTAATTAAATCATGAATCATGAACTGAATCATTAATTGAATCATGGATGATGAAATGAATCATGAATCATGAATCGAATCATGAATCATGAATTGAATCATGAATCATGAATTGAATCATGAATCATAAATTGAATCATGAAATGAATCATTAATTGAATCATGAATCATGAATTGAATCATGAATCATGAATTGAATCATGAATCATGAATTGAATCATGAATCATGAATTGAATCATGAATCCTGAATCATGAATCATCATTCAAATCATGAATCATGAATTGAATCATGAATAATGAATTGAATCATGAATTGAATCATGAATCATGAATTGAATCATGAATCATGAATTGAATCATGAATTAAATCATGAAATGATCCATAAATCATGAATTGAATCATAAATCTTTAATCATGAATTGAATCATGAATCATGAACTAAATCATGAATTGAATCATGAATTATGAATCATGAATTGAATCATAAATCATGAATCATAAATCATGAATTGAATCATGAATCATGAAACGAATCATGAATCATGATTTATGAATCGAATCATGAATCGAATCATGAATTGAATCATGAATCATGCATGGAATTATGAATCATGAATCGAATCATGAATCATGACTCGAATCATGAATCATGAATTCAATCATGAATTGAATAATGAATCATGAAATGAATCATGAATCATGAATTCAATCATGAATCATGAATCGAATCATGAATCTTGAATTGAATCATGAATCATGAATTGAATCATGAATCATGAATTGAATCATGAATTGAACCATGAATTGAATCATGAATCATGAATCATGAATTGAATCATGAATCATGATATAAATAATGAATCATTAATTGAATCATGAATCATGAATCGAATCATGAATCATGAATCGAATCATGAATTGAATCATGAATCATGAATCATGAAATGAATCATGAATCATGAATCGAATCATGAATCATGAATTGAATCATGAATCATGAATTGAATCATGAATTATGAATCATGAATCATGAAAAATTAATCATGAATTGAATCATGAATCATGAATTGAATCATGAATTGAAACATGAATCATGAATCATGAATCATGAATTGAATCATGAATCATGAATCATGAATTGAATCATGAATCATGAATCGAATCATGAATCATGAATCGAATCATGAATCATGAATTGAATCATGAATTGAATCATGAATCATGAGTCATGAAATGAGTCATGAATCATTAATCGAATCATGAATCATGAATTGAATCATGAACCATGAATTGAATCAAGAATCATGAATCATGATTAATGAATCATGAATCATGAATCGAATCATGAATCATGAGTCATGAAATGAGTCATGAATCATTAATCGAATCATGAATCATGAATTGAATCATGAACCATGAATTGAATCAAGAATCATGAATCATGATTAATGAATCATGAATCATGAATCGAATCATGAATCATGAATCATGAATTGAATCATGAATCATGAATTGAATCATGAAGTGAATCATGAGTCATGAATCGAATCATGAATCATGAATTGAATCATAATTCATGAACTGAATCATGAATTGAAACATGAATCATGAATTGAATCATGAAATGAATCATGAATTGAATCATGATTCATGAATCGAATCATGTATCATGAATTGAATCATGAATCATGAATCATGAATTGAATCATAATTCATGAATTGAATCATGAATTGAATCATGAATCATGAATCATGAAATGAATCATGAATTAAATCATGAAATGAATCATGACTCATGAATTGAATCATAAATCATTAATCATGAATTGAATCATAAATCATGAACTAAATCATGAATTGAATCATGAATCATGAAACAAATCATAAATCATGAATCAAATCATGAATCAAGAATCATGAATCATGAATCAAATCATGAATCATGAATTGAATCATGAAATGAATCATGAATCATGAATCGAATCATGAATCGAATCATGAATCATGAATTGAATCATGAATCAAATCATGAATCATGAATTGAATCATGAAATGAATCATGAATTGAATCATGAAATGAATCATGAATCATTAATCGAATCATGAATCATTAATTGAATCATGAATCGAATCATGAATCATGAATCATGAATTGAATCATGAATCATGAATTGAATCATGAATTGAATCATTAATCATGAATCGAATCATGAATCTGGAATTAAATCATGAATCATGAATCATAAATCATGAATTATGAATCTAATCATAAATCATGAATCATGAACTGAATCATAATTTGAATTATTAATCATGAATCATGAAATGAATCATGAATCATGAATTGAATCATGAATCAAGAAACATGAATCATGAATCAAATCATGAATCATGAATCATGAATTGAATCATGAATCATGAAATGAATCATGAATCATGAATTGAATCATGAATCATGAATCATGAATGGAATCATGAATCATGAATGGAATCATGAATCATGAATTGAATCATGAATCGAATCATGAATCATGAATCGAATCATGAATAAGGAATTGAATCATGAATCATGAATTGAATCATGAATCATGAATTGAATCATGAATCATGAAATAAATCATGAATTGATTCATGAATTGAATCATGAATCATGAAATAAATCATGAATTGAATCATGAATTGAATCATGAATCATGAATCATGAATTTTATCATGAATCATGATTTCAATCGTGAATCATGAATTGAATCATTAATCATGTATCAAATCATAAATCATGAATCTAATCATGAATCATGAATTGAATCATGAATTGAATCATGAATCATGAATCATGAAATGAATATTGAATCATAATTCGAATCATGAATCATGAATTGAATCATGAATCATGAATCTTGAATCATGAATCATGAATCATGAATCGAATCACGAATCATGAATCATGAATTGAATCATGAATCATGAATTGAATCATGAATTAAATCATGAATCATGGATCGAATCATGAATCATAAATCAAATCATGAATTAAATCATGAATCATGAAATGAATAATGAATTGAATCATTAATTGAATCATAATTCATGAATTGAATCATGAACCATGAATCATTAATCATGAATTGAATCATGAATTGAATCATGAATCATAAATCATGAAATGAATCATGAATTAAATCATGAAATGAATCATGAATCATGAATTGAATCATAAATCATTAATCATGAATTGAATCATGAATCATGAATCATGAAACGAATCATAATTCATGAATTGAATCATGAATCATGAATGGAATCATGAATCATGAATCATGAATTGAATCATGAATTATGAATCATGAATTGAATCTCGAATCATGAATTATGAATCGAATCATGAAATGAATCATGAATCATGAATCGAATCATGAATCATGAATTGAATCATGAATCATGAATTGAATCATGAATCATGAATCGAATCATGAATCATGAATTATGAATCTAATCATGAATCATGAATCATGAATTGAATCATGAATTATGAATCATGAATTGAATCTCGAATCATGAATTATGAATCGAATCATGAAATGAATCATGAATCATGAATCGAATCATGAATCATGAATTGAATCATGAATCATGAATTGAATCATGAATCATGAATCGAATCATGAATCATGAATTATGAATCTAATCATGAATCATGAATCATCAATTGAATCATGAATCATAAATCATGAATCATGAATCATGAATCATGAATCGAATCATGAATCATGAATTGAATTATGAATCATGAATCATGAATTGAATCATGAATTGAATCATGAATCATGAATCATGAATTGAATCATGAATCATGAATCATGAATTGAATCTCAAATCATGAATTATGAATCGAATCATGAAATGAATCATGAATCATGAATCGAATCATTAATCATGAATTGAATCATGAATCATGAATTGAATCATGAATCATGAATCATGAATTGAATCTCGAATCATGAATTATGAATCGAATCATGAAATGAATCATGAATCATGAATCGAATCATGAATAATGAATTGAATCATGAATCATGAATTGAATCATGAATCATGAATTGAATCATGAATCATAAATCATGAATCATGAATCATGAATCGAATCATGAATCATGAATCATGAATCGAATCATGAATCATGCATTAAATCATGAATCATGAATCATGAATCGAATCATGAATCAGGAATTAAATCATGAATTGAATCATGAATCATGAATCATGAATCAGGAATTGAATCATGAATCATGAATCATGAATCAGGAATTGAATCATGAATCATGAATTATGAATCATGAATCATGAATCATGAATCATGAATTGAATCATGAATCATGAATCATGAATTGAATCATGAATTGAATCATGAATCATGAATCAGGAATTAAATCATGAATCATAAATCATGAATCATGAATCATGAATCGAATCATGAATTGAATCATGAATCATGAAACATGAATTGAATCATGAATCGAATCATGAATCGAATCATGAATCATAAATCGAATCATGAATCATGAATTGAATCATGAATCATTAATTTAATCATGAAATGAATCATGAATTGAATCAAATCATGAATCATGAATTGAATCATGAATCATGAATTGAATCATGAATCATGAATTGAATCATGAATTGAATCATGAATCATGAATCATGAAATGAATCATGAATTAAATCATGAAATGAATCATGAATCATAATTTGAATCATGAATCATGAAATGAATCATGAATCATGAATTGAATCATGAATCATGAATCATGAATGGAATCATGAATCATGAATGGAATCATGAATCATGAATTGAATCATGAATCGAATCATGAATCATGAATCGAATCATGAATAAGGAATTGAATCATGAATCATGAATTGAATCATGAATCATGAATTGAATCATGAATCATGAAATAAATCATGAATTGATTCATGAATTGAATCATGAATCATGAAATAAATCATGAATTGAATCATGAATTGAATCATGAATCATGAATCATGAATTTTATCATGAATCGTGATTTCAATCGTGAATCATGAATTGAATCATGAATCATGTATCAAATCATAAATCATGAATCTAATCATGAATCATCAATTGAATCATGAATCATAAATCATGAATCATGAATCATGAATCATGAATCGAATCATGAATCATGAATCGAATCATGAATCATGAATTGAATTATGAATCATGAATCATGAATTGAATCATGAATTGAATCATGAATCATGAATCATGAATTGAATCATGAATCATGAATCATGAATTGAATCTCAAATCATGAATTATGAATCGAATCATGAAATGAATCATGAATCATGAATCGAATCATTAATCATGAATTGAATCATGAATCATGAATTGAATCATGAATCATGAATCATGAATTGAATCTCGAATCATGAATTATGAATCAAATCATGAAATGAATCATGAATCATGAATCGCATCATGAATAATGAATTGAATCATGAATCATGAATTGAATCATGAATCATGAATTGAATCATGAATCATAAATCATGAATCATGAATCATGAATCGAATCATGAATCATGAATCATGAATCATGAATCGAATCATGAATCATGCATTAAATCATGAATCATGAATCATGAATCGAATCATGAATCAGGAATTAAATCATGAATTGAATCATGAATCATGAATCATGAATCAGGAATTGAATCATGAATCATGAATCATGAATCAGGAATTGAATCATGAATCATGAATTATGAATCATGAATCATGAATCATGAATCATGAATCATGAATTGAATCATGAATCATGAATCATGAATTGAATCATGAATTGAATCATGAATCATGAATCAGGAATTAAATCATGAATCATAAATCATGAATCATGAATCATGAATCGAATCATGAATTGAATCATGAATCATGAAACATGAATTGAATCATGAATCGAATCTTGAATCATGAATCGAATCATGAATCATAAATCGAATCATGAATCATGAATTGAATCATGAATCATGAATTTAATCATGAAATGAATCATGAATTGAATCAAATCATGAATCATGAATCATGAATTGAATCATGAATCATGAATTGAATCATGAATCATGAATTGAATCATGAATTGAATCATGAATCATGAATCATGAAATGAATCATGAATTAAATCATGAAATGAATCATGAATCATAATTTGAATCATGAATCATGAAACGAATCATGAATCATGAATTGAATCATGAATCATGAATCATGAATGGAATCATGAATCATGAATGGAATCATGAATCATGAATTGAATCATGAATCGAATCATGAATCATGAATCGAATCATGAATAAGGAATTGAATCATGAATCATGAATTGAATCATGAATCATGAATTGAATCATGAATCATGAATTGAATCATGAATCATGAATTGAATCATGAATCATGAAATAAATCATGAATTGATTCATGAATTGAATCATGAATCATGAAATAAATCATGAATTGAATCATGAATTGAATCATGAATCATGAATCATGAATTTTATCATGAATCATAATTTCAATCGTGAATCATGAATTGAATCATGAATCATGTATCAAATCATAAATCATGAATCTAATCATGAATCATGAATTGAATCATGAATTGAATCATGAATCATGAATCATGAAATGAATATTGAATCATAATTCGAATCATGAATCATGAATTGAATCATGAATCATGAATTGAATCATGAATCATGAATCTTGAATCATGAATCATGAATCATGAATCGAATCACGAATCATGAATCATGAATTGAATCATGAATTAAATCATGAATCATGGATCGAATCATGAATCATAAATCAAATCATGAATTAAATCATGAATCATGAAATGAATAATGAATTGAATCATTAATTGAATAATGAATCTTGAATTGAATCATGAATCATTAAATGAATCATTAATTGAATCATAATTCATGAATTGAATCATGAACCATGAATCATTAATCATGAATTGAATCATGAATTGAATCATGAATCATAAATCATGAAATGAATCATGAATTAAATCATGAAATGAATCATGAATCATGAATTGAATCATAAATCATTAATCATGAATTAAATCATGAAACGAATCATAATTCATGAATTGAATCATGAATCATGAATGGAATCATGAATCATGAATCATGAATCATGAATTGAATCATGAATTATGAATCATGAATTGAATCTCGAATCATGAATTATGAATCGAATCATGAAATGAATCATGAATCATGAATCGAATCATGAATCATGAATTGAATCATGACTCAAGAATTGAATCATGAATCATGAATCGAATCATGAATCATGAATTTTGAATCTAATCATGAATCATGAATCATCAATTGAATCATGAATCATAAATCATGAATCATGAATCATGAATCATGAATCGAATCATGAATCATGAATCGAATCATGAATCATGAATTGAATTATGAATCATGAATCATGAATTGAATCATGAATTGAATCATGAATCATGAATCATGAATTGAATCATGAATCATGAATCATGAATTGAATCTCAAATCATGAATTATGAATCGAATCATGAAATGAATCATGAATCATGAATCGAATCATGAATCATGAATTGAATCATGAATCATGAATTGAATCATGAATCATGAATCATGAATTGAATCTCGAATCATGAATTATGAATCGAATCATGAAATGAATCATGAATCATGAATCGAATCATGAATAATGAATTGAATCATGAATCATGAATTGAATCATGAATCATGAATTGAATCATGAATCATGAATTGAAACATGAATCATGAATCTTGAATCATGAATCATGAATCATGAATCGAATCACGAATCATGAATCATGAATTGAATCATGAATTAAATCATGAATCATGGATCGAATCATGAATCATAAATCAAATCATGAATTAAATCATGAATCATGAAATGAATAATGAATTGAATCATTAATTGAATAATGAATCTTGAATTGAATCATGAATCATTAAATGAATCATTAATTGAATCATAATTCATGAATTGAATCATGAACCATGAATCATTAATCATGAATTGAATCATGAATTGAATCATGAATCATAAATCATGAAATGAATCATGAATTAAATCATGAAATGAATCATGAATCATGAATTGAATCATAAATCATTAATCATGAATTAAATCATGAAACGAATCATAATTCATGAATTGAATCATGAATCATGAATGGAATCATGAATCATGAATCATGAATCATGAATTGAATCATGAATTATGAATCATGAATTGAATCTCGAATCATGAATTATGAATCGAATCATGAAATGAATCATGAATCATGAATCGAATCATGAATCATGAATTGAATCATGAATCAAGAATTGAATCATGAATCATGAATCGAATCATGAATCATGAATTTTGAATCTAATCATGAATCATGAATCATCAATTGAATCATGAATCATAAATCATGAATCATGAATCATGAATCATGAATCGAATCATGAATCATGAATCGAATCATGAATCATGAATTGAATTATGAATCATGAATCATGAATTGAATCATGAATTGAATCATGAATCATGAATCATGAATTGAATCATGAATCATGAATCATGAATTGAATCTCAAATCATGAATTATGAATCGAATCATGAAATGAATCATGAATCATGAATCGAATCATGAATCATGAATTGAATCATGAATCATGAATTGAATCATGAATCATGAATCATGAATTGAATCTCGAATCATGAATTATGAATCGAATCATGAAATGAATCATGAATCATGAATCGAATCATGAATAATGAATTGAATCATGAATCATGAATTGAATCATGAATCATGAATTGAATCATGAATCATAAATCATGAATCATGAATCATGAATCGAATCATGAATCATGAATCATGAATCGAATCATGAATCATGCATTAAATCATGAATCATGAATCATGAATCGAATCATGAATCAGGAATTAAATCATGAATTGAATCATGAATCATGAATCATGAATCAGGAATTGAATCATGAATCATGAATCATGAATCAGGAATTGAATCATGAATCATGAATCATGAATCATGAATCATGAATTGAATCATGAATTGAATCATGAATCATGAATCAGGAATTAAATCATGAATCATAAATCATGAATCATGAATCATGAATCGAATCATGAATTGAATCATGAATCATGAAACATGAATTGAATCATGAATCGAATCATGAATCATGAATCGAATCATGAATCATAAATCGAATCATGAATCATGAATTGAATCATGAATCATGAATTGAATCATGAAATGAATCATGAATCATGAATCGAATCATGAATAATGAATTGAATCATGAATCATGAATTGAATCATGAATCATGAATTGAATCATGAATCATAAATCATGAATCATGAATCATGAATCGAATCATGAATCATGAATCATGAATCGAATCATGAATCATGCATTAAATCATGAATCATGAATCATGAATCGAATCATGAATCAGGAATTAAATCATGAATTGAATCATGAATCATGAATCATGAATCAGGAATTGAATCATGAATTAAGGAATCATGAATCAGGAATTGAATCATGAATCATGAATTATGAATCATGAATCATGAATCATGAATCATGAATCATGAATTGAATCATGAATTGAATCATGAATCATGAATCAGGAATTAAATCATGAATCATAAATCATGAATCATGAATCATGAATCGAATCATGAATTGAATCATGAATCATGAAACATGAATTGAATCATGAATCGAATCATGAATCATGAATCGAATCATGAATCATAAATCGAATCATGAATCATGAATTGAATCATGAATCATGAATTTAATCATGAAATGAATCATGAATTGAATCAAATCATGAATCATGAATCATGAAATGAATCATGAATCATGAATTGAATCATGAATCATGAATTGAATCATGAATCATGAATTGAATCATGAATTGAATCATGAATCATGAATCATGAAATGAATCATGAATTAAATCATGAAATGAATCATGAATCATAATTTGAATCATGAATTATGAAATGAATCATGAATTGAATCATGAATCGAATTATGAATCATGAATCGAATTATGAATCATGAATCGAATCATGAATCATGAATTGAATCATGAATCATGAATTAAATCATGAATCATGAATTATAAATCTAATCATGAATCATGAATCATGAATTGAATCATGAATCATGAATTGAATCATGAATCGAATCATGAATCATGAATTGAATCATGAATTGAATCATGAATTATGAATCGAATCATGAATCAAATCATGAATTAAATCATGAATCATAAAAAGAATCATGAATTGAACCATTATTTGAATCATGAATCATGAATTGAATCATGAATCATGAAATGAATCATTAATTTAATCATGAATCATGAATTGAATCATGAACCATGAATCATGAATCATGAATTGAATTATGAATCATGAATCGAATCATGAATCATGCATTGAATCATGAATTGAATCATAAATCATGAATCATGAATTATGAATTGAATCATAAATCATGAATCATGAACTAAATCATGAATCGTGAATCGAATCATGAATCATGAATCGAATCATGAATCATGAATCGAATCATGAATCATGAATTGAATTATGAATCATGAAATGAATCACGAATTGAATCATTAATTGAATCATGAATCATGAATCGAACCATGAATCATGAATTAAATCATGAATCATGAATTGAATCATGAATCATGAATCATAAATCATGAATTGAATCATGAAATGAATCATGAATTGAATAATGAATTGAATCATGAATCATGAATCGAATCATGAATTGAATCATAAATTGAATCATGAATCATAAATTGAATCATGAAATGAATCATTAATTGAATCATGAATCATGAATTGAATCATGAGTCATGAATCGAATCATGAATCATTAATCATGAATTGAATCATGGATTGAATCACGAATCATGAATCGTGAATTAAATCATGAATCATGAATCGAATCATGATTCATGAATCATGAATCATGAATTGAATCATGAATTATGAATCATGAATTAAATCATGAATCATGAATCGAATCATGAATCATGAATTAAATCATGAATCTTGAATCGAATCATGAATCATGAATCGAATCATGAATCATGAATTGAATCATGAATTGAATCATGAATCATGAAATGAATCATGAATTTAATCATGAAATGAATCATGAATCATTAATTGAATCATGAATCATGAACTGAATCATGAATTGAATCATAAATCATGAATCATGAAATGAATCATGAATCATGAATTGAATCATGAATCATGAATCGAATCATGAATCATGAATCGAATCATGAATCATTAATTGAATCATGAATCATGAATTGAATCATAAAATGAATCATGAATTAAATCATGAATCATAAAAAGAATCATTAATTTAGTCATTAATTGAATCATGAATCATGAATTGAATCATTAATTTAATCATGAATCATGAATCATGAAATGAATAATGAATCATAAATCGAATCATGAATCATGAATTGAATCATGAATTGAATCATGAATCATGAATTATGAATCTAATCATGAATCATGAATCATGAATCATGAATCATGAATTGAATCATGAATCATGAATCATGAATCATGAATCATGAATTATGAATCATGAATTGAATCATGAATCATGAATCGAATCGTGAATCATAAATCGAATCATGAACTAAATAATGAATCATGAAATGACTAATGAATTGAATCATTAATTGAATCGTAAATCATGAATTAAATCATGAATCATGAAATGAATCATTAATTGAATCATGAATCATGAATTGAATCATGAACCATGAATCATTAATCATGAATTGAATCATGAATTGAATCATGAATTATGAATCATGAAATGAATCATGAATTAAATCATTAATTGAATCGTAAATCATGAATTGAATCATGAATCATGAAATGAATCATTAATTGAATCATGAATCATGAATTGAATCATGAACCATGAATCATTAATCATGAATTGAATCATGAATTGAATCATGAATCATGAATCATGAAATGAATCATGAATTAAATCATGAAATGAATCATGAATCATGAATTGAATCATAAATCATTAATCATGAATTGAATCATGAATCATGAATCATGAAACTAATCATGAATCAGGAATCATGAAATATGAATTGAATCATGAATCATGAAACGAATCATGAATCCTGAATTGAATCATGATTTATGAATGGAATCATGAATCATGAATGGAATCATGAATCATGAATCATGAATGGAATCATGAATCATGAATGGAATCATAAATCATGAATGGAATCATGAATCATGAATGGAATCATGAATAATGAATGAAATCATGAATCATGAATCGAATCATGAATAATAAATTGAATCATGAATTTAATCATGAATCATGAAATGCATCATGAATCATGAATTGAATCATGAATCATGAATCGAATCATGAATCATGAATCATGAATTGAATCTCGAATCATGAATTATGAATCGAATCATGAAATGAATCATAAATCATGAATCATGAAATGCATCATGAATCATGAATTGAATCATGAATCGAATCATGAATCATGAATCATGAATTGAATCTCGAATCATGAATTATGAATCGAATCATGAAATGAATCATAAATCATGAATCAAATCATGAATCATGAATTGAATCATGAATCATGAATTGAATCATGAATCATGAATTATGAATCTAATCATGAATCATGAATCATGAATTGAATCATGAATCATAAATCATGAATCATGAATCATGAATCGAAACATGAATCATGAATTAAATCATGAATTGAATCATGAATCATGAATCATGAAACATGAATCAGGAATTGAATCATGAATCATGAATCATGAATCATGAATTGAATCATGAATTGAATCATGGATTGAATCATGAATCAGGAATTGAGTCATGAATCATGAATCATGAATCATGAATCATGAATCATGAATCATGAATTAAATCATGAATTGAATCATGAATCATGAATCATGAAACATGAATCAGGAATTGAATCATGAATCATGAATCATGAATCATGAATCATGAATCATGAATCATGAATCATGAATCATGAATTGAATCATGGATTGAATCATGAATCAGGAATTGAATCATGAATCATGAATCATGAATCATGAATCATGAATTAAATCATGAATTGAATCATGAATCATGAATCATGAAACATGAATCAGGAATTCAATCATGAATCATGAATCATGAATAATGAATCATGAATTAAATCATGAATCATGAATCATGAATTGAATCATGAATCATGAATTGAATCATTAATTTAATCATGAATCATGAATCATGAAATGAATAATGAATCATAAATCGAATCATGAATTGAATCATGAATCATGAATTGAATCATGAATTATGAATCTAATCATGAATCATGAATCATGAATCATGAATTGAATCATGAATCATGAATCATGAATCATGAATCATGAATCGAATATTGAATTATAATTCATGAATTGAATCATGAATCATGAATTGAATTATGAATTGAATCATGAATTATGAATCGAATCATGAATCATAAATCGAATCATGAATTAAATCATGAATCATGAAATGAATAATGAATTGAATCATTAATTGAATTGTAAATCATGAATTGAATCATGAATCATGAAATGAATCATGAATTGAATCATGAACCATGAATCATTAATCATGAATTGAATCATGAATTGAATCATGAATCATGAATCATGAATCATGAATCATGAATCGAATCATGAATCATGAATCATGAATCGAATCATGAATCATGAATTAAATCATGAATTGAATCATGAATCATGAATCATGAAACATGAATCAGGAATTGAATCATGAATCATGAATCATGAATCATGAATCATGAATTGAATCATGAATTGAATCATGGATTGAATCATGAATCAGGAATTGAATCATGAATCATGAATCATGAATCATGAATCATGAATTAAATCATGAATTGAATCATGAATCATGAATCATGAAACATGAATCAGGAATTGAATCATGAATCATGAATCATGAATCATGAATCATGAATTGAATCATGAATTGAATCATGGATTGAATCATGAATCAGGAATTGAATCATGAATCATGAATCATGAATCATGAATCATGAATTAAATCATGAATCATGAATTGAATCATGAATTGAATGATGGATTGAATCATGAATCAGGAATTGAATCATGAATCATAAATCATGAATCATGAATCATGAATCTTGAATCATGAATTGAATCATGAATCATGAATCGATTCATGAATCATGACTCGAATCATGAATCATGAATTGAATCATGAATCATGAATCATGAATCATGAATCATGAATCTTGAATCATGAATTGAATCATGAATCATGAATCATGAATTGAATCATGAATTGAATCATGAATCAGGAATTGAATCATGAATCATGAATCATGAATCATGAATCATGAATCATGAATCATGAATCGTGAATTGAATCATGAATTATCAACTGAATCATGAATTGAATCATGAATCATGAAATGAATCTTGAATCATGAATTGAATCATGAATCGAATCATGAATCATGAATTGAATCATGAATCATGAATCATGAATTGAATCATGAATCATGAATCATGAATTGAATCATGAATCATGAATCGATTCATGAATCATGACTCGAATCATGAATCATGAATTGAATCATTAATCATGAATCATGAATCGATACAAGAATCATGAATGGAATCATGAATTGAATCATTAATTGAATCATGAATCATGAATCATGAATCGAATCATAAATCATGAATTTAATCATGAATCATGAATTGAATCATTAATCATGAATTATGAATCGAATCATGAATCATGAAACATGAATTCAATCATGAATAATGAATTCAATCATGAATTGAATCATGAATCATGAATCGAATCATGAATCATGAATCGAATCATGAATCATGAATCGAATCATGAATCATGAATCGTGAATTGAATCATGAATCATGAATCGAATCATGAATCATGAATCGAATCTTGAATCATGAATTGTGAATTGAATCATGAATTATGAACTGAATCATGAATTGAATCATGAATCATGAATCATGAAATGAATCTTGAATCATGAATTGTATCATGAATCGAATCATGAATCATGAATTGAATCATGAAATGAATCATGAATTGAATCATGAATCATGAATCGAATCATGAATCATGAATTGAATCATGAATCATGAATCATGAATCATGAATCATGAATCATGAATTGAATCATGAATCATGAATCATAAAATGAATATGAATTTAATCATGAAATGAATTATGATTCATGAATTGAATCATGAATCATGAATCATGAATCATGAATTGAATTATGAATCATGAATATTGAATTGAATCATGAAACATGAATCGAATCATGAATCATGAATCATTAATCGAATCATGAATTCTGAATTAAATCATGAATCTTGAATCGAATCGTGAATCATGAATCGAATCATGAATCATGAATTGAATCATGAATCATGAATCATAAAATGAATCATGAATTTTATCATGAAATGAATTATGAATCATTAATTGAATTATGAATCATGAGTCTTAATTTGAATCATAAATCATGAATCATGAATTGAATCATGAATCATGAACTGAATCATGAATTGAATCATGAATCATGAATTGAATTATGAATTCAATCATGAATCATGAATCGAAACATGAATTAAATCATGAATCATAAAAAGAATCATGAATTAAATCATTAATTGAATCATGAATCATGAATTGAATCATGAATCATGAATTGAATCATTAATTTAATCATGAATCATGAATCATGAAATGAATAATGAATCATAAATCGAATCATGAATTGAATCATGAATCATGAATTGAATCTTGAATCATGAATTATGAATCTAATCATGAATCATGAATCATGAATCATGAATTGAATCATGAATCATGAATCATGAATCATGAATGGAATCATGAATTATGAATCATGAATTGAATCATGAATCATGAATTGAATTATGAATTGAATCATATATAATAAATCGAATCATGAAATAAATCATGAATCATGAAATGAATAATGAATTGAATAATTAATTGAATTGTAAATCATGAATTGAATCATGAATCATGAAATGAATCATGAATTGAATCATGAGCCATGAATCATTAATCATGAATTGAATCATGAATTAAATCATGAATCATGAATCATGAATCGAATCATGAATCATGAATTAAATCATGAATTGAATCATGAATCATGAATCATGAAACATGAATCAGGAATTGAATCATGAATCATGAATCATGAATCATGAATCATGAATCAGGAATTGAATCATGAATTGAATCATGGATTGAATCATGAATCAGGAATTGAATCATGAATCATGAATCATGAATCATGAATCATGAATTAAATCATGAATTGAATCATGAATCATGAATCATGAAACATGAATCAGGAATTGAATCATGAATCATGAATCATGAATCATGAATCATGAATCATGAATCATGAATTGAATCATGAATTGAATCATGGATTGAATCATAAATCAGGAATTGAATCATGAATCATGAATCATGAATCATGAATCATGAATCATGAATCATGAATCATGAATCATGAATTAAATCATGAATCATGAATCATGAATTGAATCATGAATTGAATGATGGATTGAATCATGAATCAGGAATTGAATCATGAATCATGAATCATGAATCATGAATCATGAATCTTGAATCATGAATTGAATCATGAATCATGAATCATGAATTGAATCATGAATTGAATCATGAATCAGGAATTGAATCATGAATCATGAATCATGAATCATGAATCATGAATCATGAATCGTGAATTGAATCATGAATTATGAACTGAATCATGAATTGAATCATGAATCATGAAATGAATCTTGACTCATGAATTGAATCATGAATCGAATCATGAATCATGAATTGAATCATGAATCATGAATCATGAATTGAATCATGAATCATGAATCATGAATTGAATCATGAATCATGAATCATGAATTGAATCATGAATCATGAATCGATTCATGAATCATGACTCGAATCATGAATCATGAATTGAATCATGAATCATGAATTGAATCATGAATCATGAATCATGAATCATGAATCATGATTAATGAATTGAATCATGAATTGAATCATTAATTGAATCATGAATCGATACAAGAATCATGAATCGAATCATGAATCATGAATTGAATCATGAATCATGAATCCTGAAATGAATCATGAATCATGAATCGAATCATAAATCATGAATTGAATCATGAATCATGAATTGAATAATTAATCATGAATTATGAATCTAATCATGAATCATGAATCATGAATCATGAATCATGAATCGAATCATGAATCATGAATCATGAATTCTATCATGAATAATGAATTCAATCATGAATTGAATCATGAATCATGAATCGAATCATGAATCATGAATCGAATCATGAATCATGAATCGTGAATTGAATCATGAATCATGAATCGAATCATGAATCATGAATCGAATCTTGAATCATGAATTGTGAATTGAATCATGAATTATGAACTGAATCATGAATTGAATCATGAATCATGAATCATGAATCATGAATTGAATCATGAATCATGAATATTGAATTGAATCATGAAACATGAATCGAATCATGAATCATGAATCATGAATCATGAATTTAATCATGAATCATGAATCATTAATCGAATCATGAATTCTGAATTAAATCATGAATCTTGAATCGAATCATGATTCATGAATCGAATCATGAATCATGAATTGAATCATGAATCATGAATCATAAAATGAATCATGAATTTTATCATGAAATGAATTATGAATCATTAATTGAATTATGAATCATGAATCTTAATTTGAATCATAAATCATGAATCATGAATTGAATCATGAATCATGAACTGAATCATGAATTGAATCATGAATCATGAATTGAATTATGAATTCAATCATGAATCATGAATCATAAAATGAATCATGAATTTTATCATGAAATGAATTATGAATCATTAATTGAATTATGAATCATGAATCTTAATTTGAATCATAAATCATGAATCATGAATTGAATCATGAATCATGAACTGAATCATGAATCATGAATCATTAATCGAATCATGAATTCTGAATTAAATCATGAATCTTGAATCGAATCATGATTCATGAATGATGGATTAAATCATGAATCAGGAATTGAATCATGAATCATGAATCATGAATTGAATCATGAATTGAATCATGAATCAGGAATTGAATCATGAATCATGAATCATGAATCATGAATCATGAATCGTGAATTGAATCATGAATTATGAACTGAATCATGAATTGAATCATGAATCATGAAATGAATCTTGAATCATGAATTGAATCATGAATCGAATCATGAATCATGAATAGATTCATGAATCATGACTCGAATCATGAATCATGAATTGAATCATGAATCATGAATTGAATCATGAATCATGAATCATGAATCATGAATCATGAATTGAATCATGATTTGAATCATGAATTGAATCATGAATCGATACAAGAATCATGAATCGAATCATGAATCATGAATTGAATCATGAATCATGAATCCTGAAATGAATCATGAATCATGAATCGAATCATAAATCATGAATTGAATCATGAATCATGAATTGAATAATTAATCATGAATTATGAATCTAATCATGAATCATGAATCATGAATCATGAATCGAATCATGAATCATGAATCATGAATTCAATCATGAATTGAATCATGAATCATAAATCGAATCATGAATCATGAATCGAATCATGAATCATGAATCGTGAATTGAATCATGAATCATGAATCGAATCATGAATCATGAATCGAATCTTGAATCATGAATTGTGAATTGAATCATGAATTATGAACTGAATCATGAATTGAATCATGAATCATGAATCATGAAATGAATCTTGAATCATAAATTGTATCATGAATCGAATCATGAATCACGAATTGAATCATGAAATGAATCATGAATTGAATCATGAATCATGAATCGAATCATGAATCATGAATTGAATCATGAATCATGAATCATGAATCATGAATCATGAATTGAATCATGAATCATGAATCATAAAATGAATATGAATTTAATCATGAAATGAATTATGATTCATGAATTGAATCATTAATCATGAATCATGAATCATGAATTGAATCATGAATCATGAATATTGAATTGAATCATGAAACATGAATCGAATCATGAATCATGAATCATGAATCATGAATTGAATAATGAATCAAGAATCATTAATCGAATCATGAATTCTGAATTAAATCATGAATCTTAAATCGAATCATGATTCATGAATCGAATCATGAATCATGAATTGAATCATGAATCATGAATCATAAAATGAATCATGAATTTTATCATGAAATGAATTATGAATCATTAATTGAATTATGAATCATGAATCTTAATTTGAATCATAAATCATGAATCATGAATTGAATCATGAATCATGAACTGAATCATGAATTGAATCATGAATCATGAATTGAATTATGAATTCAATCATGAATCATGAATCGAAACATGAATTAAATCATGAATCATAAAAAGAATCATGAATTAAATCATTAATTGAATCATGAATCATGAATTGAATCATGAATCATGAATTGAATCATTAATTTAATCATGAATCATGAATCATGAAATGAATAATGAATCATAAATCGAATCATGAATTGAATCATGAATCATGAATTGAATCATGAATCATGAATTATAAATCTAATCATGAATCATGAATCATGAATCATGAATTGAATCATGAATCATGAATCATGAATCATGAATCATGAATCGAATCATGAATTATGAATCATGAATTGAATCATGAATCATGAATCGAATCATGAATCATAAATCGAATCATGAATTAAATCATGAATCATGAAATGAATAATGAATTGAATCATTAATTGAATTGTAAGTCATGAATTGAATCATGAATCATGAAATGAATCATGAATTGAATCATGAATTGAATCATGAATCATGAATCATGAAATGAATCATGAATTAAATCATGAAATGAATCATGAGTCATGAATTGAATCATAAATCATTAATCATGAATTGAATCATGAATCATGAATCATGAAACTAATCATGAATCAGGAATCATGAATCATGAATTGAATCATAATTCATGAAACGAATCATGAATCATGAATTGAATCATGATTTATGAATGGAATCATGAATCATGAATCGAATCATGAATCATGAATCATGAATGGAATCATGAATCATGAATGGAATCAAGAATCATGAATCGAATCATGAATCATAAATTAAATCATAAATTTAATCATAAATTATGAAATGCATCATGAATCATGAATTGAATCATGAATCATGAATCGAATTATGAATCATGAATCGAATCATGAATCATGAATTGAATCATGAATCATGAATCATGAATTGAATCATGAATTGAATCATGAATCATGAATCAGGAATCATGAATCATGAATTGAATCATGAATCATGAATTGAATCTCGAATCATAAATTATGAATCGAATCATGAAATGAATCATAAATCATGAATCGAATCATGAATCATGAATTGAATGATGAATCAGGAATTATGAATCTAATCATGAATCATGAATCATGAATCATGAATTGAATCATGAATCATAAATCATGAATCATGAATCATGAATCGCATCATGAATCATGAATCATGAATCGAATCATGAATCATGAATTGAATCATGAATTGAATCATGAATCATGAATCAGGAATTGAATCATGAATCATGAATCATAAATCATGAATCATGAATCATGAATCATGAATTGAATCATGAATCATGAATCATGAATTGAATCATGAATTGAATCATGAATCATGAATCAGGAATTAAATCATGAATCATGAATCATGAATCATGAATCATGAATTATGAATTGAATCATGAATCGAATCATGTATTAGGAATTGAATCATGAATCATGAATCGTGAATTGAATCATGAATTATGAACTGAATCATGAATTGAATCATGAATCGTGAATCATGAAATGAATCTTGAATCATGAATTGTATCATGAATCGAATCATGAATCATGAATTGAATCATGAAATGAATCATGAATTGAATCATGAATCGAATCATGAATCATGAATTGAATCATGAATCATGAATCATGAATCATGAATCATGAATCATGAATCATGAATTGAATCATGAATCATGAATCATGAATTGAATCATGAAACATGAATCGAATCATGAATCATGAATCATGAATCATGAATTGAATCATGAATCATGAATCATGAATCGAATCATGAATCATGAATTAAATCATGAATCTTGAATCGAATCATGAATCATGAATTGAATCATGAATCATGAAATGAATCATGAATTTAATCATGAAATGAATTATGAATCATTAATTGAATCATGAATCATGAATCGAATCATAAATCATGAATTGAATCATGAATCATGAATTGAATAATTAATCATGAATTATGAATCTAATCATGAATCATGAATCATGAATCATGAATCATGAATCGAATCATGAATCATGAATCATGAATTCAATCATAAATTGAATCATGAATCATAAATCGAATCATGAATCATGAATCGAATCATGAATCATGAATCGTGAATTGAATCATGAATCATGAATCGAATCATGAATCATGAATCGAATCTTGAATCATGAATTGTGAATTGAATCATGAATTATGAACTGAATCATGAATTGAATCATGAATCATGAATCATGAAATGAATCTTGAATCATAAATTGTATCATGAATCGAATCATGAATCACGAATTGAATCATGAAATGAATCATGAATTGAATCATGAATCATGAATCGAATCATGAATCATGAATTGAATCATGAATCATGAATCATGAATCATGAATCATGAATTGAATCATGAATCATGAATCATAAAATGAATATGAATTTATTCATGAAATGAATTATGATTCATGAATTGAATCATTAATCATGAATCATGAATCATGAATTGAATCATGAATCATGAATATTGAATTGAATCATGAAACATGAATCGAATCATGAATCATGAATCATGAATCATGAATTGAATAATGAATCAAGAATCATTAATCGAATCATGAATTCTGAATTAAATCATGAATCTTAAATCGAATCATGATTCATGAATCGAATCATGAATCATGAATTGAATCATGAATCATGAATCATAAAATGAATCATGAATTTTATCATGAAATGAATTATGAATCATTAATTGAATTATGAATCATGAATCTTAATTTGAATCATAAATCATGAATCATGAATTGAATCATGAATCATGAACTGAATCATGAATTGAATCATGAATCATGAATTGAATTATGAATTCAATCATGAATCATGAATCGAAACATGAATTAAATCATGAATCATAAAAAGAATCATGAATTAAATCATTAATTGAATCATGAATCATGAATTGAATCATGAATCATGAATTGAATCATTAATTTAATCATGAATCATGAATCATGAAATGAATAATGAATCATAAATCGAATCATGAATTGAATCATGAATCATGAATTGAATCATGAATCATGAATTATAAATCTAATCATGAATCATGAATCATGAATCATGAATTGAATCATGAATCATGAATCATGAATCATGAACCATGAATCGAATCATGAATTATGAATCATGAATTGAATCATGAATCATGAATCGAATCATGAATCATAAATCGAATCATGAATTAAATCATGAATCATGAAATGAATAATGAATTGAATCATTAATTGAATTGTAAGTCATGAATTGAATCATGAATCATGAAATGAATCATGAATTGAATCATGAACCATGAATCATTAATCATGAATTGAATCATGAATTGAATCATGAATCATGAATCATGAAATGAATCATGAATTAAATCATGAAATGAATCATGAGTCATGAATTGAATCATAAATCATTAATCATGAATTGAATCATGAATCATGAATCATGAAACTAATCATGAATCAGGAATCATGAATCATGAATTGAATCATAATTCATGAAACGAATCATGAATCATGAATTGAATCATGATTTATGAATGGAATCATGAATCATGAATCGAATCATGAATCATGAATCATGAATGGAATCATGAATCATGAATGGAATCATGAATCATGAATGGAATCAAGAATCATGAATCGAATCATGAATCATAAATTGAATCATAAATTTAATCATAAATTATGAAATGCATCATGAATCATGAATTGAATCATGAATCATGAATCGAATTATGAATCATGAATCGAATCATGAATCATGAATTGAATCATGAATCATGAATCATGAATTGAATCATGAATTGAATCATGAATCATGAATCAGGAATCATGAATCATGAATTGAATCATGAATCATGAATTGAATCTCGAATCATAAATTATGAATCGAATCATGAAATGAATCATAAATCATGAATCGAATCATGAATCATGAATTGAATCATGAATCATGAATTGAATGATGAATCATGAATTATGAATCTAATCATGAATCATGAATCATGAATCATGAATTGAATCATGAATCATAAATCATGAATCATGAATCATGAATCGCATCATGAATCATGAATCATGAATCGAATCATGAATCATGAATTGAATCATGAATTGAATCATGAATCATGAATCAGGAATTGAATCATGAATCATGAATCATAAATCATGAATCATGAATCATGAATCATGAATTGAATCATGAATCATGAATCATGAATTGAATCATGAATTGAATCATGAATCATGAATCAGGAATTAAATCATGAATCATGAATCATGAATCATGAATCATGAATCATGAATTGAATCATGAATCGAATCATGTATTAGGAATTGAATCATGAATCATGAATCGTGAATTGAATCATGAATTATGAACTGAATCATGAATTGAATCATGAATCGTGAATCATGAAATGAATCTTGAATCATGAATTGTATCATGAATCGAATCATGAATCATGAATTGAATCATGAAATGAATCATGAATTGAATCATGAATCGAATCATGAATCATGAATTGAATCATGAATCATGAATCATGAATCATGAATCATGAATTGAATCATGAATCATGAATCATGAATTGAATCATGAAACATGAATCGAATCATGAATCATGAATCATGAATTGAATCATGAAACATGAATCAAATCATGAATCATGAATCATGAATTGAATCATGAATCATGAATCATGAATCGAATCATGAATCATGAATTAAATCATGAATCTTGAATCGAATCATGAATCATGAATCGAATCATGAATCATGAATTGAATCATGAATCATGAATCATGAAATGAATCATGAATTTAATCATGAAATGAATTATGAATCATTAATTGAATTATGAATCATGAATCTTAATTTGAATCATAAATCATGAATCATTAATTGTATCATGAATCATGGATTGAATCATGAATCATGAATTGAATCATGAATCATGAATTGAATCATTAATTTAATCATGAATAATGAATCATGAAATGAATAATGAATCATAAATCGAATCATGAATCATGAATTGAATCAATCATCATGAATTGAATCATGAATCATGAATTATGAATCTAATCATGAATCATGAATCATGAATCATGAATTGAATCATGAATCATGAATCATGAATCATGAATCGAATCATGAATCATGAATCATGAATTGAATCATGAATCATGAATTGAATCATGAATTGAATCATTAATCATGAATCGAATCATGAATAATAAATCGAATCATGAATTAAATCATGAATCATGAAATGAATAATGAATTGAATCATTAATTGAATCGTAAATCATGAATTGAATCATGAATCATGAAATGAATAATTAATTGAATCATGAATCATGAATTGAATCATGAACCATGAATCATTAATCATGAATTGAATCATGAATCATGAATCATGAAATGAATCATGAATTAAATCATGAATTGAATCATGAATAATAAATTGAATCATGAATTTAATCATGAATCATGAAAAGCATCATGAATCATGAATCATGAATTGAATCATGAATCATGAATCATGAATTGAATCATGAATCATGAATCATGAATTGAATCATGACTCGAATCATGAATCATGAATTGAATCATGAATCATGAATTGAATCATGAATCATGAATCATGAATCATGAATTGAATCATGAATTGAATCATGAATCATGAATCATGAAATGAATCATGAATCATTAATCGAATCATAAATCATGAATTGAATCATGAATCATGAATTGAATCATTAATCATGAATTATGAATCTAATCATGAATCATGAATCATGAATCATGAATCATGAATCATGAATCGAATCATGAATCATGAATCATGAATTCAATCATGAATAATGAATTCAATCATGAATTGAATCATGAATCATGAATTGAATCATGAATCATGAATCGAATCATGAATCATGAATCGTAAATTGAATCATGAATCATGAATCGAATCATGAATCATGAATCGAATCATGAATCATGAATTGTGAATTGAATCATGAATTATGAACTGAATCATGAATTGAATCATGAATCATGAATCATGAAATGAATCTTGAATCATGAATTGTATCATGAATCGAATCATGAATCATGAATTGAATCATGAAATGAATCATGAATTGAATCATGAATCATGAATCGAATCATGAATCATGAATTGAATCACGAATCATGAATCATGAATCATGAATCATGAATTGAATCATGAATCATGAATCATAAAATGAATCATGAATTTAATCATGAAATGAATTATGAATCATTAATTGAATCATGAATCATGAACTGAATCATGAATTGAATCATAAATCTTGAAATAAATCATTAATTTATTCATGAATCATGAATTGAATCATGAACCATGAATCATGAATCGAATTATGAATCATGAATCGAATCATGAATTCAATCATGAATCATAAAAATAATCATGAATTCAATCATTAATTTAATCATGAATCATGAATCATGAAATGAATAATGAATCATAAATTGATTCATGAATCATAAATTGATTCATGAATCATGAATTGAATCATGAATCATGAATTGAATCATGAATCATGAATTGAATCATGAATCATAAATCATGAATCATGAATCATGAATCGCATCATGAATCATGAATCATGAATCGAATCATGAATCATGAATTGAATCATGAATTGAATCATGAATCATGAATCAGGAATTGAATCATGAATCATGAATCATAAATCATGAATCATGAATCATGAATCATGAATTGAATCATGAATCATGAATCATGAATTGAATCATGAATTGAATAATAAATCATGAATCATGAATCAGGAATTAAATCATGAATCATGAATCATGAATCATGAATCATGAATTGAATCATGAATCGAATCATGTATTAGGAATTGAATCATGAATCATGAATCGTGAATTGAATCATGAATTATGAACTGAATCATGAATTGAATCATGAATCGTGAATCATGAAATGAATCTTGAATCATGAATTGTATCATGAATCGAATCATGAATCATGAATTGAATCATGAAATGAATCATGAATTGAATCATGAATCGTATCATAAATCATGAATTGAATCATGAATCATGAATCATGAATCATGAATCATGAATTGAATCATGAATCATGAATCATGAATTGAATCATGAAACATGAATCGAATCATGAATCATGAATCATGAATTGAATCATGAAACATGAATCAAATCATGAATCATGAATCATGAATCATGAATTGAATCATGAATCATGAATCATGAATCGAATCATGAATCATGAATTAAATCATGAATCTTGAATCGAATCATGAATCATGAATCGAATCATGAATCATGAATTGAATCATGAATCATGAATCATAAAATTAATCATGAATTTAATCATGAAATGAATTATGAATCATTAATTGAATCATGAATCATGAATCTTAATTTGAATCATAAATCATGAATCATGAATTGAATCATGAATCATGAATTGAATCATGAATCATGAATTGAATCATTAATTTAATCATGAATAATGAATCATGAAATGAATAATGAATCATAAATCGAATCATGAATCATGAATTGAATCAATCATCATGAATTGAATCATGAATCATGAATTATGAATCTAATCATGAATCATGAATCATGAATCATGAATTGAATCATGAATCATGAATCATGAATCATGAATCATGAATCGAATCATGAATCATGAATCATGAATTGAATCATGAATCATGAATTGAATCATGAATTGAATCATTAATCATGAATCGAATCATGAATAATAAATCGAATCATGAATTAAATCATGAATCATGAAATGAATAATGAATTGAATCATAATTGAATCATAAATCATGAATTGAATCATGAATCATGAAATGAATCATGAAATGAATAATGAATCATAAATCGAATCATGAATCATGAATTGAATCATGAATCATGAATTGAATCATGAATCATGAATTGAATCTCGAATCATAAATTATGAATCGAATCATGAAATGAATCATAAATCATGAATCGAATCATGAATCATGAATTGAATCATGAATCATGAATTGAATGATGAATCATGAATTATGAATCTAATCATGAATCATGAATCATGAATCATGAATTGAATCATGAATCATAAATCATGAATCATGAATCATGAATCGCATCATGAATCATGAATCATGAATCGAATCATGAATCATGAATTGAATCATGAATTGAATCATGAATCATGAATCAGGAATTGAATCATGAATCATGAATCATAAATCATGAATCATGAATCATGAATCATGAATTGAATCATGAATCATGAATCATGAATTGAATCATGAATCATGAATCAGGAATTAAATCATGAATCATGAATCATGAATCATGAATCATGAATCATGAATTGAATCATGAATCGAATCATGTATTAGGAATTGAATCATGAATCATGAATCGTGAATTGAATCATGAATTATGAACTGAATCATGAATTGAATCATGAATCGTGAATCATGAAATGAATCTTGAATCATGAATTGTATCATGAATCGAATCATGAATCATGAATTGAATCATGAAATGAATCATGAATTGAATCATGAATCGAATCATGAATCATGAATTGAATCATGAATCATGAATCATGAATCATGAATCATGAATTGAATCATGAATCATGAATCATGAATTGAATCATGAAACATGAATCGAATCATGAATCATGAATCATGAATTGAATCATGAAACATGAATCAAATCATGAATCATGAATCATGAATTGAATCATGAATCATGAATCATGAATCGAATCATGAATCATGAATTAAATCATGAATCTTGAATCGAATCATGAATCATGAATCGAATCATGAATCATGAATTGAATCATGAATCATGAATCATGAAATGAATCATGAATTTAATCATGAAATGAATTATGAATCATTAATTGAATTATGAATCATGAATCTTAATTTGAATCATAAATCATGAATCATTAATTGTATCATGAATCATGGATTGAATCATGAATCATGAATTGAATCATGAATCATGAATTGAATCATTAATTTAATCATGAATAATGAATCATGAAATGAATAATGAATCATAAATCGAATCATGAATCATGAATTGAATCAATCATCATGAATTGAATCATGAATCATGAATTATGAATCTAATCATGAATCATGAATCATGAATCATGAATTGAATCATGAATCATGAATCATGAATCATGAATCGAATCATGAATCATGAATCATGAATTGAATCATGAATCATGAATTGAATCATGAATTGAATCATTAATCATGAATCGAATCATGAATAATAAATCGAATCATGAATTAAATCATGAATCATGAAATGAATAATGAATTGAATCATTAATTGAATCGTAAATCATGAATTGAATCATGAATCATGAAATGAATAATTAATTGAATCATGAATCATGAATTGAATCATGAACCATGAATCATTAATCATGAATTGAATCATGAATCATGAATCATGAAATGAATCATGAATTAAATCATGAATTGAATCATGAATAATAAATTGAATCATGAATTTAATCATGAATCATGAAAAGCATCATGAATCATGAATCATGAATTGAATCATGAATCATGAATCATGAATTGAATCATGAATCATGAATCATGAATTGAATCATGACTCGAATCATGAATCATGAATTGAATCATGAATCATGAATTGAATCATGAATCATGAATCATGAATCATGAATCATGAATTGAATCATGAATTGAATCATGAATCATGAATCATGAAATGAATCATGAATCATTAATCGAATCATAAATCATGAATTGAATCATGAATCATGAATTGAATCATTAATCATGAATTATGAATCTAATCATGAATCATGAATCATGAATCATGAATCATGAATCGAATCATGAATCATGAATCATGAATTCAATCATGAATAATGAATTCAATCATGAATTGAATCATGAATCATGAATTGAATCATGAATCATGAATCGAATCATGAATCATGAATCGTAAATTGAATCATGAATCATGAATCGAATCATGAATCATGAATCGAATCATGAATCATGAATTGTGAATTGAATCATGAATTATGAACTGAATCATGAATTGAATCATGAATCATGAATCATGAAATGAATCTTGAATCATGAATTGTATCATGAATCGAATCATGAATCATGAATTGAATCATGAAATGAATCATGAATTGAATCATGAATCATGAATCGAATCATGAATCATGAATTGAATCACGAATCATGAATCATGAATCATGAATCATGAATTGAATCATGAATCATGAATCATAAAATGAATCATGAATTTAATCATGAAATGAATTATGAATCATTAATTGAATCATGAATCATGAACTGAATCATGAATTGAATCATAAATCTTGAAATAAATCATTAATTTATTCATGAATCATGAATTGAATCATGAACCATGAATCATGAATCGAATTATGAATCATGAATCGAATCATGAATTCAATCATGAATCATAAAAATAATCATGAATTCAATCATTAATTTAATCATGAATCATGAATCATGAAATGAATAATGAATCATAAATTGATTCATGAATCATAAATTGATTCATGAATCATGAATTGAATCATGAATCATGAATTGAATCATGAATCATGAATTGAATCATGAATCATAAATCATGAATCATGAATCATGAATCGCATCATGAATCATGAATCATGAATCGAATCATGAATCATGAATTGAATCATGAATTGAATCATGAATCATGAATCAGGAATTGAATCATGAATCATGAATCATAAATCATGAATCATGAATCATGAATCATGAATTGAATCATGAATCATGAATCATGAATTGAATCATGAATTGAATAATAAATCATGAATCATGAATCAGGAATTAAATCATGAATCATGAATCATGAATCATGAATCATGAATCATGAATTGAATCATGAATCGAATCATGTATTAGGAATTGAATCATGAATCATGAATCGTGAATTGAATCATGAATTATGAACTGAATCATGAATTGAATCATGAATCGTGAATCATGAAATGAATCTTGAATCATGAATTGTATCATGAATCGAATCATGAATCATGAATTGAATCATGAAATGAATCATGAATTGAATCATGAATCGTATCATAAATCATGAATTGAATCATGAATCATGAATCATGAATCATGAATCATGAATTGAATCATGAATCATGAATCATGAATTGAATCATGAAACATGAATCGAATCATGAATCATGAATCATGAATTGAATCATGAAACATGAATCAAATCATGAATCATGAATCATGAATCATGAATTGAATCATGAATCATGAATCATGAATCGAATCATGAATCATGAATTAAATCATGAATCTTGAATCGAATCATGAATCATGAATCGAATCATGAATCATGAATTGAATCATGAATCATGAATCATAAAATTAATCATGAATTTAATCATGAAATGAATTATGAATCATTAATTGAATCATGAATCATGAATCTTAATTTGAATCATAAATCATGAATCATGAATTGAATCATGAATCATGAATTGAATCATGAATCATGAATTGAATCATTAATTTAATCATGAATAATGAATCATGAAATGAATAATGAATCATAAATCGAATCATGAATCATGAATTGAATCAATCATCATGAATTGAATCATGAATCATGAATTATGAATCTAATCATGAATCATGAATCATGAATCATGAATTGAATCATGAATCATGAATCATGAATCATGAATCATGAATCGAATCATGAATCATGAATCATGAATTGAATCATGAATCATGAATTGAATCATGAATTGAATCATTAATCATGAATCGAATCATGAATAATAAATCGAATCATGAATTAAATCATGAATCATGAAATGAATAATGAATTGAATCATAATTGAATCATAAATCATGAATTGAATCATGAATCATGAAATGAATCATGAAATGAATAATGAATCATAAATCGAATCATGAATCATGAATTGAATCATGAATCATGAATTGAATCATGAATCATGAATTATGAATCTAATCATGAATCATGAATCATGAATCCTGAATCGAATCATGAATTATGAATTATGAATTGAATCATGAATCATGAATTGAATCATGAATTGAATCATGAATCATGAATCGAATCATGAATCATAAATCGAATCATGAATTAAATCATGAATCATGAAATGAATAATGAATTGAATCATTAATTGAATCGTAAATCATGAATTGAATCATGAATCATGAAATGAATCATTAATTGAATCATGAATCATGAATTGAATCATGAATCATGAATCATGAAATGAATCATGAATTAAATCATGAAATGAATCATGAATCATGAATTGAATCATAAATCATGAATCATGAATCATGAATCATGAATCATGAAACTAATCATGAATCAGGAATCATGAATCATGAATTGAATCATGAATCATGAAACGAATCATAATTCATGAATTGAATCATGATTTATGAATGGAATCATGAATCATGAATGGAATCATGAATCATGAATCATGAATGGAATCATGAATCATGAATGGAATCATAAATCATGAATGGAATCATGAATCATGAATGGAATCAGGAATCATAAATCGAATCATGAATCATGAATCGAATCATGAAAAATAAATTGAATCATGAATTTAATCATGAATCATGAAAAGCATCATGAATCATGAATCATGAATCATGAATTGAATCATGAATCATGAATCATGAATTGAATCATGAATCATGAATCATGAATTGAATCATGAATCATTAATCATGAATTGAATCATGACTCGAATCATGAATCATGAATTGAATCATGAATCATGAATTATGAATCTAATCATGAATCATGAATCATGAATCCTGAATCGAATCATGAATTATGAATTATGAATTGAATCATGAATCATGAATTGAATCATGAATTGAATCATGAATCATGAATCGAATCATGAATCATAAATCGAATCATGAATTAAATCATGAATCATGAAATGAATAATGAATTGAATCATTAATTGAATCGTAAATCATGAATTGAATCATGAATCATGAAATGAATCATTAATTGAATCATGAATCATGAATTGAATCATGAATCATGAATCATGAAATGAATCATGAATTAAATCATGAAATGAATCATGAATCATGAATTGAATCATAAATCATGAATCATGAATCATGAATCATGAATCATGAAACTAATCATGAATCAGGAATCATGAATCATGAATTGAATCATGAATCATGAAACGAATCATAATTCATGAATTGAATCATGATTTATGAATGGAATCATGAATCATGAATGGAATCATGAATCATGAATCATGAATGGAATCATGAATCATGAATGGAATCATAAATCATGAATGGAATCATGAATCATGAATGGAATCAGGAATCATAAATCGAATCATGAATCATGAATCGAATCATGAAAAATAAATTGAATCATGAATTTAATCATGAATCATGAAAAGCATCATGAATCATGAATCATGAATCATGAATTGAATCATGAATCATGAATCATGAATTGAATCATGAATCATGAATCATGAATTGAATCATGAATCATTAATCATGAATTGAATCATGACTCGAATCATGAATCATGAATTGAATCATGAATCATGAATTGAATCATGAATCATGAATCATGAATCATGAATCATGAATCATGAATTGAATCATGAATTGAATCATGAATCATTAATCATGAATCATGAATCGATACAAGAATCATGAATCGAATCATGAATCATGAATTGAATCATTAATTGAATCATGAATCATGAATCATGAAATGAATCATGAATCATTAATCGAATCATAAATCATGAATTGAATCATGAATCATGAATTGAATCATTAATCATGAATTATGAATCTAATCATGAATCATGAATCATGAATCATGAATCATGAATCATGAATCGAATCATGAATCATGAATCATGAATTCAATCATGAATAATGAATTCAATCATGAATTGAATCATGAATCATGAATCGAATCATGAATCATGAATCGAATCATGAATCATGAATCGTAAATTGAATCATGAATCATGAATCGAATCATGAATCATGAATCGAATCATGAATCATGAATTGTGAATTGAATCATGAATTATGAACTGAATCATGAATTGAATCATGAATCATGAATCATGAAATGAATCTTGAATCATGAATTGTATCATGAATTGAATCATGAAATGAATCATGAATTGAATCATGAATCATGAATCGAATCATGAATCATGAATTGAATCACGAATCATGAATCATGAATTTAATCATGAAATGAATTATGAATCATTAATTGAATCATGAATCATGAACTGAATCATGAATTGAATCATAAATCTTGAAATAAATCATTAATTTAATCATGAATCATGAATTGAATCATGAACCATGAATCATGAATCATGAATTGAATTATGAATCATGAATCAAATCATGAATTCAATCATGAATCATAAAAATAATCATGAATTGAATCATTAATTTAATCATGAATCATGAATCATGAAATGAATAATGAATCATAAATTGATTCATGAATCATGAATTGAATCATGAATCATGAATTGAATCATGAATCATGAATCATGAATCATGAATCATGAATCATGAATTGAATCATGAATCGAATCATGTATTAGGAATTGAATCATGAATCATGAATCGTGAATTGAATCATGAATTATGAACTGAATCATGAATTGAATCATGAATCGTGAATCATGAAATGAATCTTGAATCATGAATTGTATCATGAATCGAATCATGAATCATGAATTGAATCATGAAATGAATCATGAATTGAATCATGAATCGTATCATAAATCATGAATTGAATCATGAATCATGAATCATGAATCATGAATTGAATCATGAAATGAATCATGAATTGAATCATGAATCGTATCATAAATCATGAATTGAATCATGAATCATGAATCATGAATCATGAATCATGAATTGAATCATGAATCATGAATCATGAATTGAATCATGAAACATGAATCGAATCATGAATCATGAATCATGAATTGAATCATGAAACATGAATCAAATCATGAATCATGAATCATGAATCATGAATTAAATCATGAATCTTGAATCGAATCATGAATCATGAATCGAATCATGAATCATGAATTGAATCATGAATCATGAATCATAAAATTAATCATGAATTTAATCATGAAATGAATTATGAATCATTAATTGAATCATGAATCATGAATCTTAATTTGAATCATAAATCATGAATCATGAATTGAATCATGAATCATGAATTGAATCATGAATCATGAATTGAATCATTAATTTAATCATGAATAATGAATCATGAAATGAATAATGAATCATAAATCGAATCATGAATCATGAATTGAATCAATCATCATGAATTGAATCATGAATCATGAATTATAAATCTAATCATGAATCATGAATCATGAATCATGAATTGAATCATGAATCATGAATCATGAATCATGAATCGAATCATGAATCATGAATCATGAATTGAATCATGAATCATGAATTGAATCATGAATTGAATCATTAATCATGAATCGAATCATGAATAATAAATCGAATCATGAATTAAATCATGAATCATGAAATGAATAATGAATTGAATCATAATTGAATCATACATCATGAATTGAATCATGAATCATGAATCATGAAATGAATAATGAATCATAAATCGAATCATGAATCATGAATTGAATCATGAATCATGAATTGAATCATGAATCATGAATTATGAATCTAATCATGAATCATGAATCATGAATCCTGAATCGAATCATGAATTATGAATTATGAATTGAATCATGAATCATGAATTGAATCATGAATTGAATCATGAATCATGAATCGAATCATGAATCATAAATCGAATCATGAATTAAATCATGAATCATGAAATGAATAATGAATTGAATCATTAATTGAATCGTAAATCATGAATTGAATCATGAATCATGAAATGAATCATTAATTGAATCATGAATCATGAATTGAATCATGAACCATGAATCATTAATCATGAATTGAATCATGAATCATGAATCATGAAATGAATCATGAATTAAATCATGAAATGAATCATAAATCATGAATTGAATCATAAATCATGAATCATGAATCATTAATCATGAAACTAATCATGAATCAGGAATCATGAATCATGAATTGAATCATGAATCATGAAACGAATCATAATTCATGAATTGAATCATGATTTATGAATGGAATCATGAATCATGAATGGAATCATGAATCATGAATCATGAATGGAATCATGAATCATGAATGGAATCATAAATCATGAATGGAATCATGAATCATGAATGGAATCAGGAATCATAAATCGAATCATGAATCATGAATCGAATCATGAAAAATAAATTGAATCATGAATTTAATCATGAATCATGAAAAGCATCATGAATCATGAATCATGAATCATGATTTGAATCATGAATCATGAATCATGAATTGAATCATGAATCATGAATCATGAATTGAATCATGAATCATGAATCATGAATTGAATCATGACTCGAATCATGAATCATTAATCATGAATCATGAATCGATACAAGAATCATGAATCGAATCATGAATCATGAATTGAATCATTAATTGAATCATGAATCATGAATCATGAAATGAATCATGAATCATTAATCGAATCATAAATCATGAATTGAATCATGAATCATGAATTGAATCATTAATCATGAATTATGAATCTAATCATGAATCATGAATCATGAATCATGAATCATGAATCATGAATCGAATCATGAATCATGAATCATGAATTGAATCATGAATAATGAATTGAATCATGAATCATGAATCGAATCATGAATCGAATCATGAATCATGAATCGTAAATTGAATCATGAATCATGAATCGAATCATGAATCATGAATCGAATCATGAATCATGAATTGTGAATTGAATCATGAATTATGAACTGAATCATGAATTGAATCATGAATCATGAATCATGAAATGAATCTTGAATCATGAATTGTATCATGAATTGAATCATGAAATGAATCATGAATTGAATCATGAATCATGAATCGAATCATGAATCATGAATTGAATCACGAATCATGAATCATGAATTTAATCATGAAATGAATTATGAATCATTAATTGAATCATGAATCATGAACTGAATCATGAATTGAATCATAAATCTTGAAATAAATCATTAATTTAATCATGAATCATGAATTGAATCATGAACCATGAATCATGAATCATGAATTGAATTATGAATCATGCATCAAATCATGAATTCAATCATGAATCATAAAAATAATCATGAATTGAATCATTAATTTAATCATGAATCATGAATCATGAAATGAATAATGAATCATAAATTGATTCATGAATCATGAATTGAATCATGAATCATGAATTGAATCATGAATCATGAATCATGAATCATGAATCGAATCATAATTCATGAATTGAATCATGATTTATGAATTGAATCATGAATCATGAATGGAATCATGAATCATGAATGGAATCATGAATCATGAATGGAATCATGAATCATAAATCGAATCATGAATCATGAATTGAATCATGAATAATAAATTGAATCATGAATTTAATCATGAATC
This sequence comes from Mixophyes fleayi, assembly GCF_038048845.1. NCBI lineage: Eukaryota > Metazoa > Chordata > Amphibia > Anura > Limnodynastidae > Mixophyes > Mixophyes fleayi. Next base: position 77,080 of record NW_027446026.1, read on the forward strand.
ATGAAAAGCATCATGAATCATGAATCATGAATTGAATCATGAATCATGAATCATGAATTGAATCATGAATCATGAATCATGAATTGAATCATGACTCGAATCATGAATCATGAATTGAATCATGAATCATGAATTGAATCATGAATCATGAATCATGAATCGAATCATGAATCATGAATCGAATCATGAATCATGAATTGTGAATTGAATCATGAATTATGAACTGAATCATGAATTGAATCATGAATCATGAATCATGAAATGAATCTTGAATCATGAATTGTATCATGAATTGAATCATGAAATGAATCATGAATTGAATCATGAATCATGAATCGAATCATGAATCATGAATTGAATCACGAATCATGAATCATGAATCATGAATTTAATCATGAAATGAATTATGAATCATTAATTGAATCATGAATCATGAACTGAATCATGAATTGAATCATAAATCTTGAAATAAATCATTAATTTAATCATGAATCATGAATTGAATCATGAACCATGAATCATGAATCATAAATTGAATTATGAATCATGAATCAAATCATGAATTCAATCATGAATCATAAAAATAATCATGAATTGAATCATTAATTTAATCATGAATCATGAATCATGAAATGAAAAATGAATCATAAATTGATTCATGAATCATGAATTGAATCATGAATCATGAATTGAATCATGAATCATGAATCATGAATCATGAATCGAATCATAATTCATGAATTGAATCATGATTTATGAATTGAATCATGAATCATGAATGGAATCATGAATCATGAATGGAATCATGAATCATGAATGGAATCATGAATCATAAATCGAATCATGAATCATGAATTGAATCATGAATAATAAATTGAATCATGAATTTAATCATGAATCATGAAAAGCATCATGAATCATGAATCATGAATTGAATCATGAATCATGAATCATGAATTGAATCATGAATCATGAATCATGAATTGAATCATGACTCGAATCATGAATCATGAATTGAATCATGAATCATGAATTGAATCATGAATCATGAATCATGAATCATGAATCATGAATTGAATCATGAATTGAATCATGAATCATTAATCATGAATCATGAATCGAGACAAGAATCATGAATCGAATCATGAATCATGAATTGAATCATTAATTGAATCATGAATCATGAATCATGAAATGAATCATGAATCATTAATCGAATCATAAATCATGAATTGAATCATGAATCATGAATTGAATCATTAATCATGAATTATGAATCTAATAATGAATCATGAATCATGAATCATGAATCATGAATCGAATCATGAATCATGAATCATGAATTCAATCATGAATAATGAATTCAATCATGAATTGAATCATGAATCATGAATTGAATCATGAATCATGAATCGAATCATGAATCATGAATCGAATCATGAATCATGAATCGTAAATTGAATCATGAATCATGAATCGAATCATGAATCATGAATCGAATCATGAATCATTATTTGTGAATTGAATCATGAATTATGAACTGAATCATGAATTGAATCATGAATCATGAATCATGAAATGAATCTTGAATCATGAATTGTATCATGAATCGAATCATGAATCATGAATTGAATCATGAAATGAATCATGAATTGAATCATGAATCATGAATCGAATCATGAATCATGAATTGAATCACGAATCATGAATCATGAATCATGAATCATGAATTGAATCATGAATCATGAATCATAAAATGAATCATGAATTTAATCATGAAATGAATTATGAATCATTAATTGAATCATGAATCATGAACTGAATCATGAATTGAATCATAAATCTTGAAATAAATCATTAATTTATTCATGAATCATGAATTGGATCATGAACCATGAATCATGAATCGAATTATGAATCATGAATCGAATCATGAATTCAATCATGAATCATAAAAATAATCATGAATTGAATCATTAATTTAATCATGAATCATGAATCATGAAATGAATAATGAATCATAAATTGATTCATGAATCATGAATTGAATCATGAATCATGAATTGAATCATGAATCATGAATTGAATCATGAATCATGAATTGAATCATGAATCATGAATTGAATGATGAATCATGAATTATGAATCTAATCATGAATCATGAATCATGAATCATGAATTGAATCATGAATCATAAATCATGAATCATGAATCATGAATCGCATCATGATTCATGAATCATGAATTGAATCATGAATCATGAATTGAATCATGAATTGAATCATGAATCATGAATCAGGAATTGAATCATGAATCATGAATCATAAATCATGAATCATGAATCATGAATCATGAATTGAATCATGAATCATGAATCATGAATTGAATCATGAATTGAATAATAAATCATGAATCATGAATCAGGAATTAAATCATGAATCATGAATCATGAATCATGAATCATGAATCATGAATTGAATCATGAATCGAATCATGTATTAGGAATTGAATCATGAATCATGAATCGTGAATTGAATCATGAATTATGAACTGAATCATGAATTGAATCATGAATCGTGAATCATGAAATGAATCTTGAATCATGAATTGTATCATGAATCGAATCATGAATCATGAATTGAATCATGAAATGAATCATGAATTGAATCATGAATCGTATCATAAATCATGAATTGAATCATGAATCATGAATCATGAATCATGAATTGAATCATGAATCATGAATCATGAATTGAATCATGAAACATGAATCGAATCATGAATCATGAATCATGAATTGAATCATGAAACATGAATCAAATCATGAATCATGAATCATGAATCATGAATTGAATCATGAATCATGAATCGAATCATGAATCATGAATTAAATCATGAATCTTGAATCGAATCATGAATCATGAATCGAATCATGAATCATGAATTGAATCATGAATCATGAATCATAAAATTAATCATGAATTTAATCATGAAATGAATTATGAATCATTAATTGAATCATGATTCATGAATCTTAATTTGAATCATAAATCATGAATCATGAATTGAATCATGAATCATGAATTGAATCATGAATCATGAATTTAATCATTAATTTAATCATGAATAATGAATCATGAAATGAATAATGAATCATAAATCGAATCATGAATCATGAATTGAATCAATCATCATGAATTGAATCATGAATCATGAATTATGAATCTAATCATGAATCATGAATCATGAATCATGAATTGAATCATGAATCATGAATCATGAATCATGAATCGAATCATGAATCATGAATCATGAATTGAATCATGAATCATGAATTGAATCATGAATTGAATCATTAATCATGAATCGAATCATGAATAATAAATCGAATCATGAATTAAATCATGAATCATGAAATGAATAATGAATTGAATCATAATTGAATCATAAATCATGAATTGAATCATGAATCATGAAATGAATCATGAAATGAATAATGAATCATAAATCGAATCATGAATCATGAATTGAATCATGAATCATGAATTGAATCATGAATCATGAATTATGAATCTAATCATGAATCATGAATCATGAATCATGAATTGAATCATGAATCATGAATCATGAATCATGAATCCTGAATCGAATCATGAATTATGAATCATGAATTGAATCATGAATCATGAATTGAATCATGAATCATGAATCGAATCATGAATCATAAATCGAATCATGAATTAAATCATGAATCATGAAATGAATAATGAATTGAATCATTAATTGAATAGTAAATCATGAATTGAATCATGAATCATGAAATGAATCATTAATTGAATCATGAATCATGAATTGAATCATGAACCATGAATCATTAATCATGAATTGAATCATGAATCATGAAATGAATCATGAATTAAATCATGAAATGAATCATGAATCATGAATTGAATCATAAATCATGAATCATGAATCATGAATCATGAATCATGAAACTAATCATGAATCAGGAATCATGAATCATGAATTGAATCATGAATCATGAAACGAATCATAATTCATGAATTGAATCATGATTTATGAATGGAATCATGAATCATGAATGGAATCATGAATCATGAATCATGAATGGAATCATGAATCATGAATGGAATCATAAATCATGAATGGAATCATGAATCATGAATGGAATCAGGAATCATAAATCGAATCATGAATCATGAATCGAATCATGAAAAATAAATTGAATCATGAATTTAATCATGAATCATGAAAAGCATCATGAATCATGAATCATGAATCATGAATTGAATCATGAATCATGAATCATGAATTGAATCATGAATCATGAATCATGAATTGAATCATGAATCATGAATCATGAATCGAATCATGACTCGAATCATGAATCATGAATTGAATCATGAATCATGAATTGAATCATGAATCATGAATCATGAATCATGAATCATGAATCATGAATTGAATCATGAATTGAATCATGAATCATTAATCATGAATCATGAATCGATACAAGAATCATGAATCGAATCATGAATCATGAATTGAATCATTAATTGAATCATGAATCATGAATCATGAAATGAATCATGAATCATTAATCGAATCATAAATCATGAATTGAATCATGAATCATGAATTGAATCATTAATCATGAATTATGAATCTAATCATGAATCATGAATCATGAATCATGAATCATGAATCATGAATCATGAATCGAATCATGAATCATGAATCATGAATTCAATCATGAATAATGAATTCAATCATGAATTGAATCATGAATCATGAATCGAATCATGAATCATGAATCGAATCATGAATCATGAATCGTAAATTGAATCATGAATCATGAATCGAATCATGAATCATGAATCGAATCATGAATCATGAATTGTGAATTGAATCATGAATTATGAACTGAATCATGAATTGAATCATGAATCATGAATCATGAAATGAATCTTGAATCATGAATTGTATCATGAATCGAATCATGAATCATGAATTGAATCATGAAATGAATCATGAATTGAATCATGAATCATGAATCGAATCATGAATCATGAATTGAATCACGAATCATGAATCATGAATCATAAAATGAATCATGAATTTAATCATGAAATGAATTATGAATCATTAATTGAATCATGAATCATGAACTGAATCATGAATTGAATCATAAATCTTGAAATAAATCATTAATTTAATCATGAATCATGAATTGAATCATGAACCATGAATCATGAATCATGAATTGAATTATGAATCATGAATCAAATCATGAATTCAATCATGAATCATAAAAATAATCATGAATTGAATCATTAATTTAATCATGAATCATGAATCATGAAATGAATAATGAATCATAAATTGATTCATGAATCATGAATTGAATCATGAATCATGAATTGAATCATGAATCATGAATCATGAATCATGAATCGAATCATAAATCATGAAGCATGAATTGAATCATGAATCATGAATTGAATCATGAATCATGAATCGAATCATGAATCATAAATCGAATAATGAATTAAATCATGAATCATGAAATGAATAATGAATTGAATCATTAATTAAATCATAAATCATGAATTGAATCATGAATCATGAATCATAAAATGAATCTTGAATCATGAATTGTATCATGAATCGAATCATGAATCATGAATTGAATCATGAAATGAATCATGAATTGAATCATGAATCATGAATCAAATCATGAATCATGAATTGAATCATGAATCATGAATCATGAATCATGAATCATGATTCATGAATCATGAATCATGAAACTAATCATGAATCAGGAATCATGAATCATGAATTGAATCATGAATCATGAAACGAATCATAATTCATGAATTGAATCATGATTTATGAATGGAATCATGAATCATGAATGGAATCATGAATCATAAATCGAATCATGAATCATGAATTGAATCATGAATAATAAATTGAATCATGAATTTAATCATGAATCATGAATCATGAATCATGAATTGAATCATGAATCATGAATCATGAATTGAATCATGAATCATGAATCATGAATTGAATCATGAATCATGAATCATGAATTGAATCATGACTCGAATCATGAATCATGAATTGAATCATGAATCATGAATTGAATCATGAATCATGAATCATGAATCATGAATCATGAATTGAATCATGAATTGAATCATGAATCATTAATCATGAATCATGAATCGATACAAGAATCATGAATCGAATCATGAATCATGAATTGAATCATTAATTGAATCATGAATCATGAATCATGAAATGAATCATGAATCATTAATCGAATCATAAATCATGAATTGAATCATAAATCATGAATTGAATCATTAATCATGAATCATGAATTCAATCATGAATAATGAATTCAATCATGAATTGAATCATGAATCATGAATCGAATCATGAATCATGAATCGAATCATGAATCATGAATCGTAAATTGAATCATGAATCATGAATCGAATCATGAATCATGAATCGAATCATGAATCATGAATTGTGAATTGAATCATGAATTATGAACTGAATCATGAATTGAATCATGAATCATGAATCATGAAATGAATCTTGAATCATGAATTGTATCATGAATCGAATCATGAATCATGAATTGAATCATGAAATGAATCATGAATTGAATCATGAATCATGAATCGAATCATGAATCATGAATTGAATCACGAATCATGAATCATGAATCATGAATCATGAATTGAATCATGAATAATGAATCATAAAATGAATCATGAATTTAATCATGAAATGAATTATGAATCATTAATTGAATCATGAATCATGAACTGAATCATGAATTGAATCATAAATCTTGAAATAAATCATTAATTTATTCATGAATCATGAATTGAATCATGAACCATGAATCATGAATCGAATTATGAATCATGAATCGAATCATGAATTCAATCATGAATCATAAAAATAATCATGCATTGAATCATTAATTTAATCATGAATCATGAATCATGAAATGAATAATGAATCATAAATTGATTCATGAATCATGAATTGAATCATGAATCATGAATTGAATCATGAATCATGAATTGAATCATGAATCATGAATTATGAATCTAATCATGAATCATGAATCATGAATCATGAATTGAATCATGAATCATGAATCATGAATCGCATCATGAATCATGAATCATGAATCGAATCATGAATCATGAATTGAATCATGAATTGAATCATGAATCATGAATCAGGAATTGAATCATGAATCATGAATCATAAATCATGAATCATGAATCATGAATCATGAATTGAATCATGAATCATGAATCATGAATTGAATCATGAATTGAATCATGTATTAGGAATTAAATCATGAATCATGAATCATGAATCATGAATCATGAATCATGAATTGAATCATGAATCGAATCATGTATTAGGAATTGAATCATGAATCGTGAATTGAATCATGAATTATGAACTGAATCATGAATTGAATCATGAATCGTGAATCATGAAATGAATCTTGAATCATGAATTGTATCATGAATCGAATCATAAATCATGAATTGAATCATGAATCATGAATCATGAATTGAATCATGAAACATGAATCGAATCATGAATCATGAATCATGAATTGAATCATGAAACATGAATCAAATCATGAATCATGAATCATGAATTGAATCATGAATCATGAATCATGAATCGAATCATGAATCATGAATTAAATCATGAATCTTGAATCGAATCATGAATCATGAATCGAATCATGAATCATGAATTGAATCATGAATCATGAATCATAAAATTAATCATGAATTTAATCATGAAATGAATTATGAATCATTAATTGAATCATGAATCATGAATCTTAATTTGAATCATAAATCATGAATCATGAATTGAATCATGAATCATGAATTGAATCATGAATCTTGAATTTAATCATTAATTTAATCATGAATAATGAATCATGAAATGAATAATGAATCATAAATCGAATCATGAATCATGAATTGAATCAATCATCATGAATTGAATCATGAATCATGAATTATGAATCTAATCATGAATCATGAATCATGAATCATGAATTGAATCATGAATCATGAATCATGAATCGAATCATGAATCATGAATTGAATCATGAATCATGAATTGAATCATGAATTGAATCATTAATCATGAATCGAATCATGAATAATAAATCGAATCATGAATTAAATCATGAATCATGAAATGAATAATGAATTGAATCATAATTGAATCATAAATCATGAATTGAATCATGAATCATGAAATGAATCATGAAATGAATAATGAATCATAAATCGAATCATGAATCATGAATTGAATCATGAATCATGAATTGAATCATGAATCATGAATTATGAATCTAATCATGAATCATGAATCATGAATCATGAATTGAATCATGAATCATGAATCATGAATCATGAATCATGAATCATGAATCGAATCATGAATTATGAATCATGAATTGAATCATGAATCATGAATTGAATCATGAATTGAATCATGAATCATGAATCGAATCATGAATCATAAATCGAATCATGAATTAAATCATGAATCATGAAATGAATAATGAATTGAATCATTAATTGAATCGTAAATCATGAATTGAATCATGAATCATGAAATGAATCATTAATTGAATCATGAATCATGAATTGAATCATGAACCATGAATCATTAATCATGAATTGAATCATGAATCATGAATCATGAAATGAATCATGAATTAAATCATGAAATGAATCATGAATCATGAATTGAATCATAAATCATGAATCATGAATCATGAATCATGAATCATGAAACTAATCAGGAATCAGGAATCATGAATCATGAATTGAATCATGAATCATGAAACGAATCATAATTCATGAATTAAATCATGATTTATGAATGGAATCATGAATCATGAATGGAATCATGAATCATGAATCATGAATGGAATCATGAATCATGAATGGAATCATAAATCATGAATGGAATCATGAATCATGAATGGAATCATGAATCATAAATCGAATCATGAATCATGAATCGAATCATGAATAATAAATTGAATCATGAATTTAATCATGAATCATGAAAAGCATCATGAATCATGAATCATGAATTGAATCATGAATCATGAATCATGAATTGAATCATGAATCATGAATTGAATCATGAATCATGAATCATGAATTGAATCATGACTCGAATCATGAATCATGAATTGAATCATGAATCATGAATTGAATCATGAATCATGAATCATGAATCATGAATTGAATCATGAATTGAATCATGAATCATTAATCATGAATCATGAATCGATACAAGAATCATGAATCAAATCATGAATCATGAATTGAATCATTAATTGAATCATGAATCATGAATCATGAAATGAATCATGAATCATTAATCGAATCATAAATCATGAATTGAATCATGAATCATGAATTGAATCATTAATCATGAATTATGAATCTAATCATGAATCATGAATCATGAATCATGAATCATGAATCATGAATCATGAATCGAATCATGAATCATGAATCATGAAATCAATCATGAATAATGAATTCAATCATGAATTGAATCATGAATCATGAATCGAATCATGAATCATGAATCGAATCATGAATCATGAATCGTAAATTGAATCATGAATCATGAATCGAATCATGAATCATGAATCGAATCATGAATCATGAATTGTGAATTGAATCATGAATTATGAACTGAATCATGAATTGAATCATGAATCATGAATCATGAAATGAATCTTGAATCATGAATTGTATCATGAATCGAATCATGAATCATGAATTGAATCATGAAATGAATCAAGAATTGAATCATGAATCATGAATCGAATCATGAATCATGAATTGAATCCCGAATCATGAATCATGAATCATGAATCATGAATTGAATCATGAATCATGAATCATAAAATGAATCATGAATTTAATCATGAAATGAATTATGAATCATTAATTGAATCATGAATCATGAACTGAATCATGAATTGAATCATAAATCTTGAAATAAATCATTAATTTAATCATGAATCATGAATTGAATCATGAACCATGAATCATGAATCATGAATTGAATTATGAATCATGAATCGAATCATGAATTCAATCATGAATCATAAAAATAATCATGAATTGAATCATTAATTTAATCATGAATCATGAATCATGAAATGAATAATGAATCATAAATTGATTCATGAATCATGAATTGAATCATGAATCATGAATTGAATCATGAATCATGAATCATGAATCATGAATCGAATCATAAATCATGAAGCATGAGTTGAATCATGAATCATGAATTGAATCATGAATCATGAATCGAATCATGAATCATAAATCGAATCATGAATTAAATCATGAATCATGAAATGAATAATGAATTGAATCATTAATTAAATCATAAATCATGAATTGGATTCATGAATCATGAATCATGAAATGAATCTTGAATCATGAATTGTATCATGAATCGAATCATGAATCATGAATTGAATCATGAAATGAATCATGAATTGAATCATGAATCATGAATCAAATCATGAATCATGAATTGAATCATGAATCATGAATCATGAATCATGAATCATGAATCATGAATTGAATCATGAATCATGAATCATAAAATGAATCATGAATTTAATCATGAAATGAATTATGAATCATGAATTGAATCATGAATCATGAACTGAATCATGAATTGAATCATAAATCTTGAAATAAATCTTTAATTTAATCATGAATCATGAATTGAATCATGAACCATGAATCATGAATCATGAATTGAATTATGAATCATGAATCGAATCATGAATCATGAATCGAATCATGAATTCAATCATGAATCATAAAAATAATCATGAATTGAATCATTAATTTAATCATGAATCATGAATCATGAAATGAATAATGAATCATAAATCGAATCATGAATCATGAATTGAATCATGAATCATGAATTGAATCATGAATCATGAATCATGAATCATGAATCATGAATCATGAATTGAATCATGAATCATGAATCATGAATTGAATCATGAATTGAATCATGAATCATGAATCGAATCATGAATCATAAATCGAATCATGAATTAAATCATGAATCATGAAATGAATAATGAATTGAATCATTAATTAAATCATAAATCATGAATTGAATCATTAATCATGAATTGAATCATAAATTGAATCATGAATCATGAATCATGAAATGAATCATGAATTAAATCATGAAATGAATCATGAATCATGAATTGAATCATAAATCATTAATCATGAATTGAATCATGAATCATGAATTGAATCATGAATCATGAATCATGAATCATGAATCGAATCATAAATCATGAAGCATGAATTGAATCATGAATCATGAATTGAATCATGAATCATGAATCGAATCATGAATCATAAATCGAATCATGAATTAAATCATGAATCATGAAATGAATAATGAATTGAATCATTAATTAAATCATAAATCATGAATTGGATCATGAATCATGAATCATGAAATGAATCTTGAATCATGAATTGTATCATGAATCGAATCATGAATCATGAATTGAATCATGAAATGAATCATGAATTGAATCATGAATCATGAATCAAATCATGAATCATGAATTGAATCATGAATCATGAATCATGAATCATGAATCATGAATCATGAATTGAATCATGAATCATGAATCATAAAATGAATCATGAATTTAATCATGAAATGAATTATGAATCATGAATTGAATCATGAATCATGAACTGAATCATGAATTGAATCATAAATCTTGAAATAAATCTTTAATTTAATCATGAATCATGAATTGAATCATGAACCATGAATCATGAATCATGAATTGAATTATGAATCATGAATCGAATCATGAATCATGAATCGAATCATGAATTCAATCATGAATCATAAAAATAATCATGAATTGAATCATTAATTTAATCATGAATCATGAAATGAATAATGAATCATAAATCGAATCATGAATCATGAATTGAATCATGAATCATGAATTGAATCATGAATCATGAATCATGAATCATGAATCATGAATTGAATCATGAATCATGAATCATGAATTGAATCATGAATTGAATCATGAATCATGAATCGAATCATGAATCATAAATCGAATCATGAATTAAATCATGAATCATGAAATGAATAATGAATTGAATCATTAATTAAATCATAAATCATGAATTGAATCATTAATCATGAATTGAATCATAAATTGAATCATGAATCATGAATCATGAAATGAATCATGAATTAAATCATGAAATGAATCATGAATCATGAATTGAATCATAAATCATTAATCATGAATTGAATCATGAATCATGAATCATGAAACGAATCATGAATCATGAATTGAATAATGATTTATGAATGGAATCATGAATCATGAATGGAATCATGAATCATGAATCATGAATGGAATCATGAATCATGAATGGAATCATAAATCATGAATGGAATCATGAATCATGAATGGAATCATGAATCATGAATGGAGTCAAGAATCATGAATCGAATCATGAATCATACATTGAATCATGAATTTAATCATGAATTATGAAATGCATCATGAATCATGAATTGAATCATGAATCATGAATCGAATCATGAATCATGAATCGAATCATGAATTATGAATTGAATCATGAATCATGAATTGAATCATGAATCATGAATTGAATCATGAATCATGAATTGAATCATGAATCATGAATTGAATCTCGAATCATGAATTATGAATCGAATCATGAAATGAATCATGAATCGAATCATGAATCATGAATTATGAATCTAATCATGAATCATGAATCATGAATTGAATCATGAATCATAAATCATGAATCATGAATCATGAATCATGAATCGAATCATGAATCATGAATCATGAATCAAATCATGAATCATGAATTGAATCATGAATCATGAATCATGAATCATGAATCAGGAATTGAATCATGAATCATGAATCATGAATCATGAATCATGAATTGAATCATGAATCATGAATCATGAATTGAATCATGAATCATGAATCATGAATTGAATCATGAATCATGAATCATGAATCATGAATCAGGAATTGAATCATGAATCATGAATCATGAATCGTGAATGGAATCATGAATTATGAACTGAATCATTAATTGAATCATGAATCATTAATCATGAAATGAATCTTGAATCATGAATCATGAATCATGAATCATGAATCATGAATTGAATCATGAATTGAATCATGAATCATTAATCATGAATCATGAATCGATACAAGAATCATGAATCGAATCATGAATCATGAATTGAATCATTAATTGAATCATGAATCATGAATCATGAATTGAATCATGAATCATTAATCGAATCATAAATCATGAATTGAATCATGAATCATGAATTGAATCATTAATCATGAATTATGAATCTAATCATGAATCATGAATCATGAATCATGAATCATGAATTGAATCATTAATCATGAATTATGAATCTAATCATGAATAATGAATTTAATCATGAATTGAATAATGAATCATGAATCGAATCATGAATCATGAATCGAATCATGAATCATGAATTGTGAATTGAATCATGAATTGTGAATTGAATCATGAATTATGAACTGAATCATGAATTGAATCATGAATCATGAATCGAATCATGAATCATGAATCGAATCATGAATCATGAATTGTGAATTGAATCATGAATTATGAACTGAATCATGAATTGAATCATGAATCATGAATCATGAAATGAATCTTGAATCATGAATTGTATCATGAATAGAATCATGAATCATGAATTGAATCATGAAATGAATCATGAATTGAATCATGAATCATGAATCGAATCATGAATCATGAATTGAATCACGAATCATGAATCATGAATCATGAATCATGAATTGAATCATGAATCATGAATCATAAAATGAATCATGAATTTAATCATGAAATGAATTATGAATCATTAATTGAATCATGAATCATGAACTGAATCATGAATTGAATCATAAATCTTGAAGTAAATCATTAATTTAATCATGAATCATGAAGTGAATCATGAACCATGAATCATGAATCATGAATTGAATTATCATCATCATCATCATCAGTTATTTATATAGCGCCAACATATTCCGTAGCGCTTTACAATTGGGGACAAATGTAATAAACTAATAAACAAACTGGGTAAAACAGACAAAGAGGTGAGAAGGCCCTGCTCGCAAGCTTACAATCTATGGGACAATGGGAGATTGACACATGAGGTTAAGTATACATTTTGCATCTTGGCCCAGCCAGACTGCAAAGGTAGGGTGACTCATAAGCTAAATGATCCTGTCACACAATAATGTTGGTCCGGGGGTAGTTGTCTTGTGTGAAATTGTGTAACAGGCTAAAGGTAGTGAGGTTAAGATGGTGGTTGAGGAATATTATACGCTTGTCTGAATAGGTAGGTTTTCAGAGAACGCTTGAAAGTTTGTAGAACAGAGGAGAGTCTTATTGTGCGAGGGAGAGAGTTCCATAGAGTGGGTGCAGCCCGAAAAAAGTCCTGTAACCGGGAATGGGAGGATGTAATGAGGGTGGATGAGAGACGCAGATCTTTTGCAGAACGGAGTTGCCGAGTTGGGAGATATTTTGAGACAAGAGAGGAGATGTATGTTGGTGCAGCTTTGTTGATGGCCTTGTAGGTTAGTAAAAGTATTTTATATTGGATTCGGTAGAAGACAGGCAGCCAGTGTAGAGACATACAGAGTGATTCAACAGAGGAATAGCTATTTGCAAGGAAAATCAGTCTTGCCGAAGCATGCAAAATAGATTTTAGGGGTTTGAGTCTGTTTTTGGGAAGACCAGTAAGGAGGGAATTGCAATAGTCAATGCGGGAGATGATTAGTGCATGAATTAAGGTTTTAGCAGTGTCTTGTGTGAGATATGTGCGGATTCTGGAAATGTTCTTTAGATGTATGTAACATGATTTAGATATAGAGTCAATGTGGGGAACAAAGGATAGGCGTGAATCAAGGATTACACCTAGGCAGCGAGCTTGTGGGGTGGGATTTATGGTCATGTTATCAACAGAGATAGAAATGTCAGGTATGCTCTTGTTGGCGGGTGGGAATATTATTAACTCTGTTTTAGAAAGATTAAGTTTGAGTTGACGAGAGGACATCCAAGATGAAATGGCAGAAAGACAGTCAGTTACACGGGACAACACAGATGTCGAGATATCAGGAGAGGATAGATAGATTTGGGTATCATCCGCATAGAGATGATACTGAAAGCCAAAGGAACTTATTAGATTTCCAAGAGAAGCGGTATAGATAGAGAACAGCAGAGGACCTAGCACCGAGCCTTGTGGTACTCCAACTGATAGGGGAAGCGGAGCAGATGTGGCTCCAGAGAAATTAACAGTGAAAGAGCGATTAGAGAGGTAAGATGAGAACCAGGATAGAACTGTGTCTTGAAGACCTAGGGATTGCAGCGTTTGTATGAGAAGAGAGTGGTCAACTGTGTCAAATGCAGCCGAGAGATCAAGGAGAATTAGGAGAGAGTAATGGCGTTCAGTCTTAGCAGTGATCAGATCATTAACAACCTTGGTCAGCGCAGTCTCTGTGGAGTGTTGAGAACGAAAGCCTGACTGAAGAGGATCCAACAGGTTGTTTGCGGAAAGAAAGCGTGTGAGGCGAGTGTAGGCAAGTCTCTCTAGAAGCTTGGAGGGGCAAGGGAGCTGAGAGATGGGACGGTAATTTGAGAGAGAGTTTGGGTCGGAGTTTTGTTTTTTTAGAATAAAGTAATCACTGCATGCTTGTATAGTGATGGAAAGATGCCAGTAGAGAGTGAGAGATTACAGATTTGAGTTAGAGGTGAAATGAGCACAGAAGACAGGGATCTACCAATTTGCGAGGGAATAGGATCAAGAGGACAGGAGGTAGAGTAGGAAGATAAGAAGAGCGTAGAAATTTCCTCTTCATTTGTGGGGTCAAATGAAGAGAGGGTGTCAGAGGGTAGTGGGAAGGAAATGAGCTGATGGCTTGTTGAGGAAGAGGATATCATTTCTAGTCTGATCTTATCAATCTTGTCCTTGAAGTAGGTAGCAAGATCCTGAGCACTGATAGTAGATGGAGGGTTCGGGGTGGGAGGATTGAGAAGATGATTAAATGTATTGAAAAGGCGTTTGGGGTTAGAAGCCTGAGCATAGATAAGAGATTGAAAGTATGTTTGTTTTGCAGTGTCCAGAGCATTTCGATAGGAGTGGTAGACAGAAGTATATGTGAAGAAGTCATTAGAGCTTCGAGATTTACGCCAGTGACGTTCTGCTTTACGGGACAGTTTTTGAAGATTTCGTGTTGCTTTGGTGTGCCACGGTTGACATCGAAGTCGACGTGTAGTATGAAATGTCGCTGGAGCCACTTGATCAAGGGCCGTTGCTAAGGTTAGGTGAAAATGAGGTACTGCCATCTCAGGGGATGAGAATGTAGAGATAGGGGAGAGAAGGTGTTGGAGAGAGGTGGAAAATTGTTGAAGATTAATAGAATTCAGATTTCTACGAGTATGAGGAGGCTTGGTTGAGTTAGACAGTAGAGAGGTTAGAGCAGTGGGGGTGAGAGTGTAGCTGATAAGGTGATGATCCGAGAGGGGGAAGGGTGTATTAATAAAGTTAGAAACTGAGCATAGTCTAGAGAAAACAAGATCAAGGCAGTGGCCATCCTTATGAGTAGATGATTCAATCCACTGGGAGAGGTCAAGTGAGGATGTTAGAGAGAGTAGTTGGAAGCAGCTTTGGAAGGTGGGTTATCAATGGGGATGTTGAAGTCACCCATGATGATGGTGGGGATGTCTGAAGATAAGAAGTGAGGGAGCCATGCAGAGAAATCCTCAATAAATTGTTGGTGTGCTCCAGGGGGACGATAGATCACCGCAACACGTAGGGAGAATGGATTAAAAATGCGAATAGCATGTACTTCAAAAGATGTGAACGTGAGTGATGGGACATTTGGTAGAACTGTGTATGTGCACTGTGGGGAGAGAAGTAGTCCAACCCCACCTCCTTGTCTGCCTTCAGGTCTGGAGGTGTGGGTGAGATGGAGGCCACCATGTGAAAGTGCTGCAGGTGAGGCAGTGTCTGATTGCATGAGCCATGTTTCTGTTATTGCCAGAAGGTTGAGGTTTTTTGAGAGGAAGAGATCATGAACGGAGGTAAGTTTGTTACAAACAGATCGTGCATTCCAAAGGGCACATTTAAAGGACTTTGGAAGAGAGGGTAGACAGGTGATGTGTTTGAGGTTTGCTATAGAACGGTAGTGTTCTGATGTATGTGTGTGTGAGGAGTGTGGGGGACCTGGATTAGGTGATATATCACCAGCTAATAGAAGCAGAGTGAGCGAAAGATAGGCAAGGGGATTGTAAGATGTGTGGCCTTTTATTTTCTGGCGACAGGTGGAGGCTGTACTTGTTAGACATAATAAATAGGACAACAGTTCATGGGTGTTAAATAGAGGTGAGTGGAGTAATGCAGGTGCAATATGAACAAATTTGTGTGTTGGTGGAGGGGTGAAAGATGACACAGTCCTAAAGATCATGCCATGAAATGAGACTACGAAAAGCAATTTGTGAAACATTGTGAAAAAAGGGGGTAAAAGCAAAAAGCAAGGGTATTTTAAGAATTACCTCTTAGCAGTCTTCCATATAAATAGACAAGTAGTGCAGAAATAGGCTGTGGCAGATGCTGCTTATTGCTGGGAGTTAAATCAAGTCAAATGTAGTCCAATGTTTGTCCAACTGTGTTGTCTAACTGTGCATTTTCGTCCACTTTGTGAGAAAATCCCACTTAGTGTAGAAATCACACACGTCTAACTCCACATACGTCTCCCCATAGAATGAAGCTAAGATGTAGTCAGTCTAATTTAGGAATACACTACAGATGTGCTAATTGGTCAGCTAATCAAAGGAAAAGAAAACATTTGTGGGAAAGGATAGAGGAGGCCAGATACCTATCATAAATTAGGCAGCAATAAAAGACTGTGCCAACCTAAGTTTAAACAGATAAGTTTCCTATAACATACTTAAACACAGATTGCAGGGATGAAATTCACAGAATAATGATCAGAGTAGTAGTAGCAGCATGGATGAACATACTTAAACACAGATTGCAGGGATGAAATTCACAGAATAATGATCAGAGTAGTAGTAGCAGCATGGATGAACATACTTAAACACAGATTGCAGGGATGAAATTCACAGAATAATGATCAGAGTAGTAGTAGCAGCATGGATGAACATACTTAAACACAGATTGCAGGGATGAAATTCACAGAATAATGATCAGAGTAGTAGTAGCAGCATGGATGAACATACTTAAACACAGATTGCAGGGATGAAATTCACAGAATAATGATCAGAGTAGTAGTAGCAGCATGGATGAACATACATAAACACAGATTGCAGGGATGAAATTCACAGAATAATGATCAGAGTAGTAGTAGCAGCATGGATGAACATACTTAAACACAGATTGCAGGGATGAAATTCACAGAATAATGATCAGAGTAGTAGTAGCAGCATGGATGAACATACTTAAACACAGATTGCAGGGATGAAATTCACAGAATAATGATCAGAGTAGTAGTAGCAGCATGGATGAACATACTTAAACACAGATTGCAGGGATGAAATTCACAGAATAATGATCAGAGTAGTAGTAGCAGCATGGATGAACATACCTGAAGATGAAAAGAGAAGAGAAAGATGAGGATTAGTTGCTGTGTTGTCTAACTGTGCAATTTCGTCCACTTTGTGAGAAAATCCCACTTAGTGTAGAAATCACACACGTCTAACCCCACATACGTCTCCCCATAGAATTATGAATCATGAATCGAATCATGAATCATGAATCATGAATTGAATCATGAATCATGAATCATGAATCATGAATCAGGAATTGAATCATGAATCATGAATCATGAATCATGAATCATGAATTGAATCATGAATCATGATTCATGAATTGAATCATGAATTGAATCATGAATCATGAATCATGAATCAGGAATTAAATCATGAATCATGAATCATGAATCATGAATCATGAATTGAATCATGAATCATGAATTGAATCATGAATCGAATCATGTATTAGGAATTGAATCATGAATCATGAATCGTGAATTGAATCATGAATTATGAACTGAATCATTAATTGAATCATGAATCATGAATCATGAAATGAATCTTGAATCATGAATCATGAATCATGAATCATGAATAATGAATTTAATCATGAATTGAATCATGAATCATGAATCGAATCATGAATCATGAATCGAATCATGAATCATGAATTGTGAATTGAATCATGAATTATGAACTGAATCATGAATTGAATCATGAATCATGAATCGAATCATGAATCATGAATCGAATCATGAATCATGAATTGTGAATTGAATCATGAATTATGAACTGAATCATGAATTGAATCATGAATCATGAATCATGAAATGAATCTTGAATCATGAATTGTATCATGAATAGAATCATGAATCATGAATTGAATCATTAATTGAATCATGAATCATGAATCATGAATCATGAATCGAATCATGAATCATGAATTGAATCATGAATCATGAATCGAATCATGAATCATGAATCGAATCATGAATCATGAATTGTGAATTGAATCATGAATTATGAACTGAATCATGAATTGAATCATGAATCATGAATCGAATCATGAATCATGAATCGAATCATGAATCATGAATTGTGAATTGAATCATGAATTATGAACTGAATCATGAATTGAATCATGAATCATGAATCATGAAATGAATCTTGAATCATGAATTCTATCATGAATCGAATCATGAATCATGAATTGAATCATGAATTGAATCATGAATCATGAATCATGAATTGAATCATGAATCATTAATCGAATCATAAATCATGAATTGAATCATGAATCATGAATTGAATCATTAATCATGAATTATGAATCTAATCATGAATCATGAATCATGAATCATGAATCATGAATTATGAATTGAATCATTAATCATGAATTATGAATCTAATCATGAATAATGAATTGAATCATGAATTGAATCATGAATCATGAATTGAATCATTAATTGAATCATGAATCATGAATCATGAATTGAATCATGAATCATTAATCGAATCATAAATCATGAATTGAATCATGAATTATGAATTGAATCATTAATCATGAATTATGAATCTAATCATGAATAATGAATTTAATCATGAATTGAATCATGAATCATGAATCGAATCATGAATCATGAATCGAATCATGAATCATGAATTGTGAATTGAATCATGAATTATGAACTGAATCATGAATTGAATCATGAATCATGAATCGAATCATGAATCATGAATCGAATCATGAATCATGAATTGAATCATGAATCATGAATTATGAACTGAATCATGAATTGAATCATGAATCATGAATCGAATCATGAATCATGAATCATGAATCATGAATCATGAATTGAATCATGAATCATGAATCATGAATTGAATCATGAATCATGAATCATGAATTGAATCATGAATCATGAATCATGAATCATGAATCAGGAATTGAATCATGAATCATGAATCATGAATCGTGAATGGAATCATGAATTATGAACTGAATCATTAATTGAATCATGAATCATTAATCATGAAATGAATCTTGAATCATGAATCATGA
This sequence comes from Mixophyes fleayi, assembly GCF_038048845.1. Taxonomy (NCBI): domain Eukaryota; kingdom Metazoa; phylum Chordata; class Amphibia; order Anura; family Limnodynastidae; genus Mixophyes; species Mixophyes fleayi. Next base: position 97,969 of record NW_027446026.1, read on the forward strand.
ATCATGAATCATGAATCATGAATTGAATCATGAATTGAATCATGAATCATTAATCATGAATCATGAATCGATACAAGAATCATGAATTGAATCATGAATCATGAATTGAATCATTAATTGAATCATGAATCATAATTCATGAATTGAATCATGAATCATTAATCGAATCATAAATCATGAATTGAATCATGAATCATGAATTGAATCATTAATCATGAATTATGAATCTAATCATGAATCATGAATCATGAATCATGAATCATGAATCATGAATTGAATCATTAATCATGAATTATGAATCTAATCATGAATAATGAATTTAATCATGAATTGAATCATGAATCATGAATCGAATCATGAATCATGAATCGAATCATTAATCATGAATCGTAAATTGAATAATGAATCATGAATCGAATCATGAATCATGAATTGTGAATTGAATCATGAATTATGAACTGAATCATGAATTGAATCATGAATCATGAATCATGAAATGAATCTTGAATCATGAATTGTATCATGAATAGAATCATGAATCATGAATTGAATCATGAAATGAATCATGAATTGAATCATGAATCATGAATCGAATCATGAATCATGAATTGAATCACGAATCATGAATCATGAATCATGAATCATGAATTGAATCATGAATCATGAATCATAAAATGAATCATGAATTTAATCATGAAATGAATTATGAATCATTAATTGAATCATGAATCATGAACTGAATCATAAATTGAATCATAAATCTTGAAATAAATCATTAATTTAATCATGAATCATGAATTGAATCATGAACCATGAATCATGAATCATGAATTGAATTTTGAATCATGAATCGAATCATGAATCATGAATCATGAATCATGAATCAGGAATTGAATCATGAATCATGAATCATGAATCATGAATCATGAATTGAATCATCAATTGAATCATGAATCATGAATCATGAATCAGGAATTAAATCATGAATCATGAATCATGAATCATGAATCATGAATTGAATCATGAATCATGAATCATGAATTGAATCATGAATCGAATCATGTATTAGGAATTGAATCATGAATCATGAATCGTGAATTGAATCATGAATTATGAACTGAATCATTAATTGAATCATGAATCATGAATCATGAAATGAATCTTGAATCATGAATCATGAATCATGAATCATGAATTGAATTATGAATTGAATCATGAATCATTAATCATGAATCATGAATCATGAATCGAATCATGAATTATTAATCGAATCATAAATCATGAATTGAATCATGAATCATGAATTGAATCATTAATCATGAATTATGAATCTAATCATGAATCATGAATCATGAATCATGAATCATGAATCATGAATCGAATCATGAATTATTAATCGAATCATGAATCATGAATCGAATCATGAATCATGAATTGTGAATTGAATCATGAATTATGAACTGAATCATGAATTGAATCATGAATCATGAATCGAATCATGAATCATGAATCGAATCATGAATCATGAATTGTGAATTGAATCATGAATTATGAACTGAATCATGAATTGAATCATGAATCATGAATCGAATCATGAATCATGAATCATGAATCATGAATCATGAATTGAATCATGAATCATGAATCATGAATTGAATCATGAATCATGAATCATGAATTGAATCATGAATCATGAATCATGAATCATGAATCAGGAATTGAATAATGAATCATGAATCATGAATCGTGAATGGAATCATGAATTATGAACTGAATCATTAATTGAATCATGAATCATTAATCATGAAATGAATCTTGAATCATGAATCATGAATCATGAATCATGAATCATGAATCATGAATTGAATCATGAATTGAATCATGAATCATTAATCATGAATCATGAATCGATACAAGAATCATGAATTGAATCATGAATCATGAATTGAATCATTAATTGAATCATGAATCATAATTCATGAATTGAATCATGAATCATTAATCGAATCATAAATCATGAATTGAATCATGAATCATGAATTGAATCATTAATCATGAATTATGAATCTAATCATGAATCATGAATCATGAATCATGAATCATGAATCATGAATTGAATCATTAATCATGAATTATGAATCTAATCATGAATAATGAATTTAATCATGAATTGAATCATGAATCATGAATCGAATCATGAATCATGAATCGAATCATTAATCATGAATCGTAAATTGAATCATGAATCATGAATCGAATCATGAATCATGAATCGAATCATGAATCATGAATTGTGAATTGAATCATGAATTATGAACTGAATCATGAATTGAATCATGAATCATGAATCATGAAATGAATCTTGAATCATGAATTGTATCATGAATAGAATCATGAATCATGAATTGAATCATGAAATGAATCATGAATTGAATCATGAATCATGAATCGAATCATGAATCATGAATTGAATCACGAATCATGAATCATGAATCATGAATTGAATCATGAATCATGAATCATAAAATGAATCATGAATTTAATCATGAAATGAATTATGAATCATTAATTGAATCATGAATCATGAACTGAATCATAAATTGAATCATAAATCTTGAAATAAATCATTAATTTAATCATGAATCATGAATTGAATCATGAACCATGAATCATGAATCATGAATTGAATTTTGAATCATGAATCGAATCATGAATCATGAATCATGAATTGAATCATGAATCATGAATCATGAATCATGAATCAGGAATTGAATCATGAATCATGAATCATGAATCATGAATCATGAATTGAATCATGAATTGAATCATGAATCATGAATCATGAATCAGGAATTAAATCATGAATCATGAATCATGAATCATGAATCATGAATTGAATCATGAATCATGAATCATGAATTGAATCATGAATCGAATCATGTATTAGGAATTGAATCATGAATCATGAATCGTGAATTGAATCATGAATTATGAACTGAATCATTAATTGAATCATGAATCATGAATCATGAAATGAATCTTGAATCATGAATCATGAATCATGAATCATGAATCATGAATTGAATTATGAATTGAATCATGAATCATTAATCATGAATCATGAATCATGAATCGAATCATGAATTATTAATCGAATCATAAATCATGAATTGAATCATGAATCATGAATTGAATCATTAATCATGAATTATGAATCTAATCATGAATCATGAATCATGAATCATGAATCATGAATCATGAATCATGAATCGAATCATGAATTATTAATCGAATCATAAATCATGAATTGAATCATGAATCATGAATTGAATCATTAATCATGAATTATGAATCTAATCATGAATCATGAATCATGAATCATGAATCATGAATCGAATCATGAATCATGAATCATGAATTCAATCATGAATAATGAATTCAATCATGAATTGAATCATGAATCATGAATCGAATCATGAATCATGAATCGTAAATTGAATCATGAATCATGAATCGAATCATGAATCATGAATCGAATCATGAATCATGAATTGTGAATTGAATCATGAATTATGAACTGAATCATGAATTGAATCATGAATCATGAATCATGAAATGAATCTTGAATCATGAATTGTATCATGAATCGAATCATGAATCATGAATTGAATCATGAAATGAATCATGAATTGAATCATGAATCAAATCATGTATTAGGAATTGAATCATGAATCATGAATCTTGAATTGAATCATAAATTTTGAACTGAATCATTAATTGAATCATGAATCATGAATCATGAAATGAATCTTGAATCATGAATCATGAATCATGAATCATGAATCATGAATTGAATCATGAATTGAATCATGAATCATTAATCATGAATCATGAATCGATACAAGAATCATGAATCGAATCATGAATCATGAATTGAATCATTAATTGAATCATGAATCATGAATCATGAAATGAATCATGAATCATTAATCGAATCATAAATCATGAATTGAATCATGAATCATGAATTGAATCATTAATCATGAATTATGAATCTAATCATGAATCATGAATCATGAATCATGAATCATGAATCATGAATTGAATCATGAATCATGAATCATGAATTCAATCATGAATAATGAATTCAATCATTAATTAAAACATGAATCATGAATCGAATCATGAATCATGAATCGAATCATGAATCATGAATCGTAAATTGAATCATGAATCATGAATCGAATCATGAATCATGAATCGAATCATGAATCATGAATTGTGAATTGAATCTTGAATTATGAACTGAATCATGAATTGAATCATGAATCATGAATCATGAATTGAATCATA
>NW_027446027.1:0-102161 GCF_038048845.1 Mixophyes fleayi
TATCATGAATCGTGAATCATACATTGAATCATGAATCGAATCATGAATTGAATCATGAATCATGAATAATGAATCATGAATTGAATCATGAATCATGAATTGAATCATGAATCATGAATCATAAATTGAATCATGAATCATGAATCAAATCATGAATCATGAATTAAATAATGAATAATGAATCATGAATTGAATCATGAATTGAATCATGAATCATAAATCATGAATCATGAATTGAATCTTGAATCATGAATCAAATCATTAATCATGAATAATGAATCATGAATTGAATCATGAATCATGAATTGAATCATGAATCATGAATCATACATTGAATCATGAATCATGAATTGAATCATGAATCATGAATTGAATCATGAATCATGAATCATGAATCATGAATTGAATCATGAATCATGAATCATGAATCATGAATTGAATCATAAATCATGAATCATTAATCGAATCATGAATCATGAATCATGAATCATGAATCATGAATCATGAATTGAGTCATGAATCATGAATCATGAATCGAATCATGAATCATGAATTATGAATTGAATCATAAATCATGAATCATGAATCATGAATAATGAATTGAATCGTGAATCATGAATCAAATCATTAATCATGAATCATGAATCATGAATTGAATCATGAATCATGAATCATGAATTGAATCATGAATCATGAATCATGAATCATGAATCATGAATCATGAATCGAATCATGAATCATTAATCATGAATCATGAATCATGAATCAAATCATGAATCATGAATCATGAATCATGAATCATGAATTGAATTATGAATCATGAGTTAAATCATGAATCACGAATCATGAATTAAATCATGAATCATGAATCATAAATCGAATCATGAATCATGAATTGATCAGGATTCCGAATCATGAATCATGAATCATGAATCATGAATCATGAATCATGAATCTGAATCATGAATCATGAATCATGAATCATGAATTGAATCATGAATCATAAATCATGAATTAAATTATGAATCATGAATCTAATTCGAATCATGAATCATGAATCATGAATCATGAATCATTAATCATGAATTAAATCATGAATCATGAATCATGAAGATCATGAATCATGAATGATGAATTGAATCATGAATCATGAAACGAATCATAAATCATGAATCATGAATCATGAATCATGAATATGAATCATGAATCATGAATCATAATCATGAATCATGAATCATGAATTATGAATCATGAATTCAATCATGAATCATGAATCATGAATTGAATCATAAATAATGAATCATGAATCAAATCATAAATCATGATTCATGAATCATGAATCATGAATTGAATCATGAATCATGAATCGAATCATGAATCATTAATCATGAATCATGAATCATGAATCGAATCATGAATCATGAATCATGAATTGAATCATGAATCATGAATCATGAATCATGAATTGAATCATAAATCATGAATCATGAATCGAATCATGAATCATGAATCATGAATCATGAATCATGAATCATGAATCATGAATTGAGTCATGAATCTCGAATCATGAATCATGAATTATGAATTGAATCATAAATCATGAATCATGAATCATGAATTGAATCATGAATCATGAATCAAATCATTAATCATGAATCATGAATCATGAATTGAATCATGAATCATGAATTGAATATCTTGAATCATGAATCATGAATCATGAATTGAATCATGAATCATGAATTGAATCATGAATCATGAATTGAATCATGAATCCTGAATTCAATCATGAATTAAATCATAAATCATGAATAGAATCATGAATAATGAATTGAATGATGAATCATGAATCATGAATTGAATCAGGAATCGAATCATGAATTGAATCATGAATCATGAATTGAATCATGAATCATGAATCATGAATTGAATCATGAATCATGATTCATAAATCGAATCATGAATCATGAATTGAATTATGAATCGAATCATGAATTGAGTCATGAATCATTATTTAAATCATGAATCATTAATTGAATCATGAATCATGAATCATACATTGAATCATGAATCGTGAATCATGAATCGAATCATGAATTGAGTCATGAATCATTATTTAAATCATGAATCATTAATTGAATCATGAATCATGAATCATACATTGAATCATGAATCGTGAATCATACATTGAATCATGAATCGAATCATGAATTGAATCATGAATCATGAATAATGAATCATGAATTGAATCATGAATCATGAATTGAATCATGAATCATGAATCATAAATTGAATCATGAATCATGAATCAAATCATGAATCATGAATTAAATTATGAATAATGAATCATGAATCATGAATTGAATCATGAATCATGAATCATGAATCATGAATTGAATCATAAATCATGAATCATGAATCGAATCATGAATCATGAATCATGAATCATGAATTGAGTCATGAATCATGAATCATGAATCGAATCATGAATCATGAATTATGAATTGAATCATAAATCATGAATCATGAATCATGAATCATGAATTGAATCGTGAATCATGAATCAAATCATTAATCATGAATCATGAATCATGAATTGAATCATGAATCATGAATCATGAATTGAATCATGAATCATGAATCATGAATCATGAATCATGAATCATGAATCATGAATCATGAATCATGAATCATGAATCGAATCATGAATCATTAATCATGAATCATGAATCATGAATCAAATCATGAATCATGAATCATGAATCATGAATCATGAATTGAATTATGAATCATGAGTTAAATCATGAATCACGAATCATGAATTAAATCATGAATCATGAATCATAAATCGAATCATGAATCATGAATTGATCAGGATTCGAATCATGAATCATGAATCATTAATTGAATCATGAATCATGAATCATGAATCATGAATCATGAATCATGAATCATGAATTGAATCATGAATCATAAATCATGAATTAAATTATGAATCATGAATCATAATTCGAATCATGAATCATGAATCATGAATCATGAATCATGAATCATTAATCATGAATTAAATCATGAATCATGAATCATGAATTGAATCATGAATCATGAATGATTAATTGAATCATGAATCATGAAACGAATCATAAATCATGAATCATGAATCATGAATCATGAATCATGAATTGAATCATGAATCATGAATCAAATCATGAATCATGAATCATGAATTATGAATCATGAATTCAATCATGAATCATGAATCATGAATTGAATCATAAATAATGAATCATGAATCGAATCATAAATCATGATTCATGAATCATGAATCATGAATTGAATCATGAATCATGAATCGAATCATGAATCATTAATCATGAATCATGAATCATGAATCGAATCATGAATCATGAATCATGAATTGAATCATGAATCATGAATCATGAATCATGAATTGAATCATAAATCATGAATCATGAATCGAATCATGAATCATGAATCATGAATCATGAATCATGAATCATGAATCATGAATTGAGTCATGAATCTCGAATCATGAATCATGAATTATGAATTGAATCATAAATCATGAATCATGAATCATGAATCATGAATTGAATCATGAATCATGAATCAAATCATTAATCATGAATCATGAATCATGAATCGAACCATGAATCATGAATCATGAATTAAATCATGAATCATGAATTGAATCATAAATCATGAATCATGAATTGAATTATGAATCATGAGTTAAATCATGAATCATGAATCATAAATCGAATCATGAATCATGAATTGAATCAGGATTCGAATCATGAATCATGAATCATTAATTGAATCATGAATCATGAATCATGAATCATGAATCATGAATTGAATCATGAATCATGAATTAAATTATGAATCATGAATCATAATTCGAATCATGAATCATTAATCATGAATCATGAATCATTAATCATAAATCATGAATCATGAATCATGAATCATGAATCATGAATTGAATCATGAATCATGAATCAAATCATGAATCATGAATTATGAATCATGAATTGAATCATGAATCATGAATCATGAATTGAATCATAAATCATAAATCATGATTCATGAATCATGAATCATGAATCGAATCATGAATCATGAATCGAATCATGAATCATTAATCATGAATCATGATTCATGAATCGAAACATGAATCATGAATCATGAATTAAATCATAAATCATGAATCATGAATCGAATCATGAATCATTAATCATGAATCATGAATCATGAATTGAATCATGAATCATTAATCATGAATTGAATCATAAATCATGAATCATGAATCATGAATCATGAATCATGAATCATGAATTGAATCATGAATCATGAATCATGAATTGAATCATAAATCATGAATCATGAATCGAATCATGAATCATGAATCATGAATCATGAATCATGAATCATGAATCATGAATTGAGTCATGAATCTCGAATCATGAATCATGAATTATGAATTGAATCATAAATCATGAATCATGAATCATGAATCATGAATTGAATCATGAATCATGAATCAAATCATTAATCATGAATCATGAATCATGAATCGAACCATGAATCATGAATCATGAATTAAATCATGAATCATGAATTGAATCATAAATTATGAATCATGAATTGAATTATGAATCATGAGTTAAATCATGAATCATGAATCATAAATCGAATCATGAATCATGAATTGAATCAGGATTCGAATCATGAATCATTAATTGAATCATGAATCATGAATCATGAATCATGAATCATGAATTGAATCATGAATCATGAATCATGAATTAAATTATGAATCATGAATCATAATTCGAATCATGAATCATTAATCATGAATCATGAATCATTAATCATAAATCATGAATCATGAATCATGTATCATGAATTGAATCATGAATCATGAATCAAATCATGAATCATGAATCATGAATTATGAATCATGAATTGAATCATGAATCATGAATCATGAATTGAATCATAAATCATAAATCATGATTCATGAATCATGAATCATGAATCGAATCATGAATCATGAATCGAATCATGAATCATTAATCATGAATCATGATTCATGAATCGAAACATGAATCATGAATCATGAATTAAATCATAAATCATGAATCATGAATCGAATCATGAATCATTAATCATGAATCATGAATCATGAATTGAATCATGAATCATTAATCATGAATTGAATCATAAATCATGAATCATGAATCATGAATCATGAATCATGAATTAAATCATGAATCATGAATCAAATCATGAATCATGAATTATGAATCATGAATTGAATCATGAATCATGAATCATGAATTGAATCATAAATCATGAATCATGAATCATGAATCATGAATTGAATCATAAATCATGAATCATGAATTGAATCATGAATAATGAATCATGAATCGAATCATGAATCATGAATTGAATCATGAATCATGAATTGAATCATTAATCATGAATCATGAATCATGAATCATGAATTGAATCATGAATCATGAATTGAATCATGAATCATGAATCGAATCATGAATCATGAATTCAATCATGAATTGAATCATAAATCATGAATAGAATCATGAATAATGAATTGAATGATGAATCATGAATCATGAATTGAATGATGAATCATGAATTGAATCAGGAATCGAATCATGAATTGAAACATGAATCATGAATTGAATCATGAATCATGAATCATGAATTGAATCATAAATCATGATTCATAAATCGAATCATGAATCATGAATTGAATCATGAATCGAATCATGAATTGAGTCATGAATCATTATTTAAATCATGAATCATTAATTAAATCATGAATCATGAATCATACATTGAATCATGAATCGAATCATGAATTGAATCATGAATCATGAATTATGAATCATGAATTGAATCATGAATCATGAATAATGAATCATGAATTGAATCATGAATCATGAATTGAATCATGAATCATGAATCATACATTGAATCATGAATCGAATCATGAATTGAATCATGAATTATGAATCATGAATTGAATCATGAATTATGAATAATGAATAATGAATTGAATCATGAATCATGAATTGAATCATGAATCATGAATCATAAATTGAATCATGAATCATGAATCAAATCATGAATCATGAATTGAATTATGAATAATGAATCATGATTTGAATCATGAATTGAATCATGAATCATAAATCATGAATCATGAATCATGAATTGAATCATGAATCATGAATCATAAATCATGAATTAAATCATGAATTGTATCATGAATCATGAATTAAATCATGAATCATGAATTGAATCATAAATCATGAATTATGAATCGAATTATGAATCATGAATCATAAATTAAATCATGAATCATGAATCATTAATCATGATCTAAATCATGAATCATGAATCATGAATTGAATCATGAATCATGAATCATTAATTGAATCATGAATCATGAATTGAATCATAAATCATGAATCAAATCATGAATCATGAATCATGAATTATGAATCATGAATTGAATCATGAATCATGAATTGAATCATGAATCATGAATTAAATCATGAATCATGAATCATGAATCATGAATCGAATCATGAATCATGAATCGAATCATGAATCATTAATCATGAATCATGAATCATTAATCATTAATCATGAATTAAATCATGAATCATGAATCATGAATTGAATCATGAATCATGAATCATTAATTGAATCATGAATCATGAATCAAATCATAAATTATGAATCATGAATCATGAATTGAATCATGAATCATGCATCAAATCATGAATCATGAATCATGAATTATGAATCATGAATTGAATCATGAATCATGAATTATGAATCATGAATTGAATCATGAATTATGAATCATGAATCATGAATCATGAATTGAATCATAAATTATGAATCATGAATCGAATCATGAATCATGAATCATGAATCATGAATCATGAATTGAATGATGAATCATGAATTATGCATCATGAATTGAATCATGAATCATGAATCATGAATTGAATCATGAATCATGAATCATGAATTGAATCATGAATTATGAATCATGAATCATGAATCATGAATTGAATCATAAATTATGAATCATGAATCGAATCATGAATCATGAATCATGAATCATGAATCATGAATCATGAATTGAATGATGAATCATGAATTATGCATCATGAATTGAATCATGAATCATGAATCATGAATTGAATCATGAATCATGAATCATGAATTGAATCATGAATCATGAATCATGAATCGAATCATGAAACATGAGTTGAATCATGAATCATGAATCATGAATTGAATCATGAATCATGAATCATGAATTGAATCATGAATCATGAATCGAATCATGAATCATGAATTGAATCATGAATTGAATCATAAATCATGAATAGAATCATGAATCATGAATTGATTCATGAATCATGAATTGAATCATGAATCATGAATTGAATCATGAATCATGAATCATACATTGAATCATGAATCATGAATTGAATCATGAATCATGAATCATGAATTGAATCATGAATCATGAATCATGAATCATGAATTGAATCATAAATCATTAATCATGAATCAAATCATGAATCATGAATCATGAATCATGAATCATGAATTGAGTCATGAATTATGAATCATGTATCGAATCATGAATCATGAATTATGAATTGAATCATAAATCATGAATCATGAATCATGAATTGAATCATGAATCATGAATCAAATCATTAATCATGAATCATGAATCATGAATTGAATCATGAATCATGAATCATGAATTGAATCATGAATCATGAATCATGAATCATGAATCATGAATCGAATCATGAATCATTAATGATGAATCATGAATCATGAATCAAATCATGAATCATGAATCATGAATCATGAATTGAATTATGAATCATGAGTTAAATCATGAATCACGAATCATTAATTGAATCATGAATCATGAATCATAAATCGAATCATGAATCATGAATTGAATCAGGATTCGAATCATGAATCATGAATCATTAATTGAATCATGAATCATGAATCATGAATCATGAATCATGAATCATGAATTGAATCATTAATCATGAATTAAATCATGAATCATGAATCATGAATTTAATCATGAATCATGAATGATTAATTGAATCATGAATCATGAATCGAATCATAAATCATGAATCATGAATCATGAATCATGAATCATGAATTGAATCATGAATCATGAATCAAATCATGAATCATGAATTATGAATCATGAATTGAATCATGAATCATGAATTGAATCATAAATCATAAATCATGATTCATGAATCATGAATCATGAATCGAATCATGAATCATGAATCGAATCATGAATCATTAATCATAAATCATGATTCATGAATCGAAACATGAATCATGAATCATTAATTAAATCATAAATCATGAATCATGAATCGAATCATGAATCATTAATCATGAATCATAAATCATGAATTGAATCATGAATCATTAATCATGAATTGAATCATAAATCATGAATCATGAATCATGAATCATGAATCATGAATTAAATCATGAATCATGAATCAAATCATGAATCATGAATTATGAATCATGAATTGAATCATGAATCATGAATCGAATCATGAATCATTAATCATGAATCATGATTCATGAATCGAAACATGAATCATGAATCATGAATTAAATCATAAATCATGAATCATGAATCGAATCATGAATCATTAATCATGAATCATGAATCATGAATTGAATCATGAATCATTAATCATGAATTGAATCATAAATCATGAATCATGAATCATGAATCATGAATCATGAATTGAATCATAAATCATGAATCATGAATTGAATCATGAATAATGAATCATGAATCGAATCATGAATCATGAATTGAATCATGAATCATGAATTGAATCATTAATCATGAATCATGAATCATGAATCATGAATTGAATCATGAATTGAATCTTGAATCATGAATCATGAATCATGAATTGAATCATGAATCATGAATTGAATCATGAATCATGAATCGAATCATGAATCATGAATTCAATCATGAATTGAATCATAAATCATGAATAGAATCATGAATAATGAATTGAATGATGAATCATGAATCATGAATTGAATGATGAATCATGAATTGAATCAGGAATCGAATCATGAATTGAATCATGAATCATGAATTGAATCATGAATCATGAATCATGAATTGAATCATAAATCATGATTCATAAATCGAATCATGAATCATGAATTGAATCATGAATCGAATCATGAATTGAGTCATGAATCATTATTTAAATCATGAATCATTAATTAAATCATGAATCATGAATCATACATTGAATCATGAATCGAATCATGAATTGAATCATGAATCATGAATTATGAATCATGAATTGAATCATGAATCATGAATAATGAAGCATGAATTGAATCATGAATCATGAATTGAATCATGAATCATGAATCATAAATTGAATCATGAATCGAATCATGAATTGAATCATGAATCATGAATTATGAATCATGAATTGAATCATGAATCATGAATAATGAATCATGAATTGAATCATGAATCATGAATTGAATCATGAATCATGAATCATAAATTGAATCATGAATCAAATCATGAATCATGAATTGAATTATGAATAATGAATCATGATTTGAATCATGAATTGAATCATGAATCATGAATCATAAATCATGAATTAAATCATGAATTGAATCATGAATCATGAATTAAATCATGAATCATGAATTGAATCAAAAATCATGAATCATGAATCGAATCATGAATCATGAATCATAAATTAAATCATGAATCATGAATCATTAATCATGAATCAAATCATGAATCATGAATCATGAATTATGAATCATGAATTGAATCATGAATCATGAATCATGAATCATGAATCATGAATCATGAATTGAATCATAAATCATGAATCATGAATTGAATCATGAATCATGAATCATGAATCGAATCATGAATCATGAATTGAATCATGAATCATGAATCATGAATTGAATCATTAATCATGAATCATGAATCATGAATTGAATCATGAATCATGAATTGAATCATGAATCATGAATTAAATCATGAATCATGAATCATGAATCATGAATCGAATCATGAATCATGAATCGAATCATTAATCATTAATCATGAATCATGAATCATTAATCATTAATCATGAATTAAATCATGAATCATGAATCATGAATTGAATCATGAATCATGAATCATTAATTGAATCATGAATCATGAATCAAATCATAAATTATGAATCATGAATCATAAATCATGAATCATGAATTGAATCATGAATCATGCATCAAATCATGAATCATGAATCATGAATTATGAATCATGAATTGAATCATGAATCATGAATTATGAATCATGAATTGAATCATGAATTATGAATCATGAATCATGAATCATGAATTGAATCATAAATCATGAATCATGAATCGAATCATGAATCATGAATCATGAATCATGAATCATGAATTGAGTCATGAATCATGAATCATGAATCGAATCATGAATCATGAATTATGAATTGAATCATAAATCATGAATCATGAATCATGAATCATGAATTGAATCGTGAATCATGAATCAAATCATTAATCATGAATCATGAATCATGAATTGAATCATGAATCATGAATCATGAATTGAATCATGAATCATGAATCGAATCATGAATCATTAATCATGAATCATGAATCATGAATCAAATCATGAATCATGAATCATGAATCATGAATCATGAATTGAATTATGAATCATGAGTTAAATCATGAATCACGAATCATGAATTAAATCATGAATCATGAATCATAAATCGAATCATGAATCATGAATTGATCAGGATTCCAATCATGAATCATGAATCATTAATTGAATCATGAATCATGAATCATGAATCATGAATCATGAATCATGAATCATGAATTGAATCATGAATCATAAATCATGAATTAAATTATGAATCATGAATCATAATTCGAATCATGAATCATGAATCATTAATCATTAATCATGAATTAAATCATGAATCATGAATCATGAATTGAATCATGAATCATGAATGATTAATTGAATCATGAATCATGAAACGAATCATAAATCATGAATCATGAATCATGAATCATGAATCATGAATTGAATCATGAATCATGAATCAAATCATGAATCATGAATCATGAATTATGAATCATGAATTCAATCATGAATCATGAATCATGAATTGAATCATAAATAATGAATCATGAATCGAATCATAAATCATGATTCATGAATCATGAATCATGAATTGAATCATGAATCATGAATCGAATCATGAATCATTAATCATGAATCATGAATCGAATCATGAATCATGAATCATGAATTGAATCATGAATCATGAATCATGAATCATGAATTGAATCATAAATCATGAATCATGAATCGAATCATGAATCATGAATCATGAATCATGAATCATGAGTCATGAATTGAGTCATGAATCTCGAATCATGAATCATGAATTATGAATTGAATCATAAATCATGAATCATGAATCATGAATCATGAATTGAATCATGAATCATGAATCAAATCATTAATCATGAATCATGAATCATGAATCGAACCATGAATCATGAATCATGAATTAAATCATGAATCATGAATTGAATCATAAATCATGAATCATGAATTGAATTATGAATCATGAGTTAAATCATGAATCATGAATCATAAATCGAATCATGAATCATGAATTGAATCAGGATTCGAATCATGAATCATGAATCATTAATTGAATCATGAATCATGAATCATGAATCATGAATCATGAATTGAATCATGAATCATGAATCATGAATTAAATTATGAATCATGAATCATAATTCGAATCATGAATCATTAATCATGAATCATGAATCATTAATCATAAATCATGAATCATGAATCATGAATTGAATCATGAATCATGATTCAAATCATGAATCATGAATTATGAATCATGAATTGAATCATGAATCATGAATCATGAATTGAATCATAAATCATAAATCATGATTCATGAATCATGAATCATGAATCAAATCATGAATCATGAATCAAATCATGAATCATTAATCATGAATCATGATTCATGAATCGAAACATGAATCATGAATCATGAATTAAATCATAAATCATGAATCATGAATCGAATCATGAATCATTAATCATGAATCATGAATCATGAATTGAATCATGAATCATTAATCATGAATTGAATCATAAATCATGAATCATGAATCATGAATCATGAATCATGAATCATGAATTGAATCATGAATCATGAATCATGAATCATGAATTGAATCATAAATCATGAATCATGAATCGAATCATGAATCATGAATCATGAATCATGAATCATGAATTGAGTCATGAATCTCGAATCATGAATCATGAATTATGAATTGAATCATAAATCATGAATCATGAATCATGAATCATGAATTGAATCATGAATCATGAATCAAATCATTAATCATGAATCATGAATCATGAATCGAACCATGAATCATGAATCATGAATTAAATCATGAATCATGAATTGAATCATAAATTATGAATCATGAATTGAATTATGAATCATGAGTTAAATCATGAATCATGAATCATAAATCGAATCATGAATCATGAATTGAATCAGGATTCGAATCATGAATCATGAATCATTAATTGAATCATGAATCATGAATCATGAATCATGAATCATGAATTGAATCATGAATCATGAATCATGAATTAAATTATGAATCATGAATCATAATTCGAATCATGAATCATTAATCATGAATCATGAATCATTAATCATAAATCATGAATCATGAATCATGAATCATGAATCATGAATTGAATCATGAATCATGAATCAAATCATGAATCATGAATCATGAATTATGAATCATGAATTGAATCATGAATCATGAATCATGAATTGAATCATAAATCATAAATCATGATTCATGAATCATGAATCATGAATCGAATCATGAATCATGAATCGAATCATGAATCATTAATCATGAATCATGATTCATGAATCGAAACATGAATCATGAATCATGAATTAAATCATAAATCATGAATCATGAATCGAATCATGAATCATTAATCATGAATCATGAATCATGAATTGAATCATGAATCATTAATCATGAATTGAATCATAAATCATGAATCATGAATCATGAATCATGAATCATGAATTAAATCATGAATCATGAATCAAATCATGAATCATGAATTATGAATCATGAATTGAATCATGAATCATGAATCATGAATTGAATCATAAATCATGAATCATGAATCATGAATCATGAATTGAATCATAAATCATGAATCATGAATTGAATCATGAATAATGAATCATGAATCGAATCATGAATCATGAATTGAATCATGAATCATGAATTGAATCATTAATCATGAATCATGAATCATGAATCATGAATTGAATCATGAATCATGAATTGAATCATGAATCATGAATCGAATCATGAATCATGAATTCAATCATGAATTGAATCATAAATCATGAATAGAATCATGAATAATGAATTGAATGATGAATCATGAATCATGAATTGAATGATGAATCATGAATTGAATCAGGAATCGAATCATGAATTGAATCATGAATCATGAATTGAATCATGAATCATGAATCATGAATTGAATCATAAATCATGATTCATAAATCGAATCATGAATCATGAATTGAATCATGAATCGAATCATGAATTGAGTCATGAATCATTATTTAAATCATGAATCATTAATTAAATCATGAATCATGAATCATACATTGAATCATGAATCGAATCATGAATTGAATCATGAATCATGAATTATGAATCATGAATTGAATCATGAATCATGAATAATGAATCATGAATTGAATCATGAATCATGAATTGAATCATGAATCATGAATCATACATTGAATCATGAATCGAATCATGAATTGAATCATGAATTATGAATCATGAATTGAATCATGAATCATGAATAATGAATAATGAATTGAATCATGAATCATGAATTGAATCATGAATCATGAATCATAAATTGAATCATGAATCATGAATCAAATCATGAATCATGAATTGAATTATGAATAATGAATCATGATTTGAATCATGAATTGAATCATGAATCATAAATCATGAATCATGAATCATGAATTGAATCATGAATCATGAATCATAAATCATGAATTAAATCATGAATTGTATCATGAATCATGAATTAAATCATGAATCATGAATTGAATCATAAATCATGAATTATGAATCGAATTATGAATCATGAATCAAATCATAAATTATGAATCATGAATCATGAATTGAATCATGAATCATGCATCAAATCATGAATCATGAATCATGAATTATGAATCATGAATTGAATCATGAATCATGAATTATGAATCATGAATTGAATCATGAATTATGAATCATGAATCATGAATCATGAATTGAATCATAAATTATGAATCATGAATCGAATCATGAATCATGAATCATGAATCATGAATCATGAATCATGAATTGAATGATGAATCATGAATTATGCATCATGAATTGAATCATGAATCATGAATCATGAATTGAATCATGAATCATGAATCATGAATTGAATCATGAATTATGAATCATGAATCATGAATCATGAATTGAATCATAAATTATGAATCATGAATCGAATCATGAATCATGAATCATGAATCATGAATCATGAATCATGAATTGAATGATGAATCATGAATTATGCATCATGAATTGAATCATGAATCATGAATCATGAATTGAATCATGAATCATGAATCATGAATTGAATCATGAATCATGAATCATGAATCGAATCATGAAACATGAATTGAATCATGAATCATGAATCATGAATTGAATCATGAATCATGAATCATGAATTGAATCATGAATCATGAATCGAATCATGAATCATGAATTGAATCATGAATTGAATCATAAATCATGAATAGAATCATGAATCATGAATTGATTCATGAATCATGAATTGAATCATGAATCATGAATTGAATCATGAATCATGAATCATACATTGAATCATGAATCATGAATTGAATCATGAATCATGAATCATGAATCATGAATTGAATCATGAATCATGAATCATGAATCATGAATTGAATCATAAATCATTAATCATGAATCAAATCATGAATCATGAATCATGAATCATGAATCATGAATTGTGTCATGAATCATGAATCATGTATCGAATCATGAATCATGAATTATGAATTGAATCATAAATCATGAATCATGAATCATGAATTGAATCATGAATCATGAATCAAATCATTAATCATGAATCATGAATCATGAATTGAATCATGAATCATGAATCATGAATTGAATCATGAATCATGAATCATGAATCATGAATCATGAATCGAATCATGAATCATTAATGATGAATCATGAATCATGAATCAAATCATGAATCATGAATCATGAATCATGAATTGAATTATGAATCATGAGTTAAATCATGAATCACGAATCATTAATTGAATCATGAATCATAAATCGAATCATGAATCATGAATTGAATCAGGATTCGAATCATGAATCATGAATCATTAATTGAATCATGAATCATGAATCATGAATCATGAATTGAATCATTAATCATGAATTAAATCATGAATCATGAATCATGAATTTAATCATGAATCATGAATGATTAATTGAATCATGAATCATGAATCGAATCATAAATCATGAATCATGAATCATGAATCATGAATTGAATCATGAATCATGAATCAAATCATGAATCATGAATTATGAATCATGAATTGAATCATGAATCATGAATTGAATCATAAATCATAAATCATGATTCATGAATCATGAATCATGAATCGAATCATGAATCATGAATCGAATCATGAATCATTAATCATAAATCATGATTCATGAATCGAAACATGAATCATGAATCATTAATTAAATCATAAATCATGAATCATGAATCGAATCATGAATCATTAATCATGAATCATGAATCATGAATTGAATCATGAATCATTAATCATGAATTGAATCATAAATCATGAATCATGAATCATGAATCATGAATCATGAATTAAATCATGAATCATGAATCAAATCATGAATCATGAATTATGAATCATGAATTGAATCATGAATCATGAATCGAATCATGAATCATTAATCATGAATCATGATTCATGAATCGAAACATGAATCATGAATCATGAATTAAATCATAAATCATGAATCATGAATCGAATCATGAATCATTAATCATGAATCATGAATCATGAATTGAATCATGAATCATTAATCATGAATTGAATCATAAATCATGAATCATGAATCATGAATCATGAATCATGAATTGAATCATAAATCATGAATCATGAATTGAATCATGAATAATGAATCATGAATCGAATCATGAATCATGAATTGAATCATGAATCATGAATTGAATCATTAATCATGAATCATGAATCATGAATCATGAATTGAATCATGAATTGAATCTTGAATCATGAATCATGAATCATGAATTGAATCATGAATCATGAATTGAATCATGAATCATGAATCGAATCATGAATCATGAATTCAATCATGAATTGAATCATAAATCATGAATAGAATCATGAATAATGAATTGAATGATGAATCATGAATCATGAATTGAATGATGAATCATGAATTGAATCAGGAATCGAATCATGAATTGAATCATGAATCATGAATTGAATCATGAATCATGAATCATGAATTGAATCATAAATCATGATTCATAAATCGAATCATGAATCATGAATTGAATCATGAATCGAATCATGAATTGAGTCATGAATCATTATTTAAATCATGAATCATTAATTAAATCATGAATCATGAATCATACATTGAATCATGAATCGAATCATGAATTGAATCATGAATCATGAATTATGAATCATGAATTGAATCATGAATCATGAATAATGAAGCATGAATTGAATCATGAATCATGAATTGAATCATGAATCATGAATCATACATTGAATCATGAATCGAATCATGAATTGAATCATGAATCATGAATTATGAATCATGAATTGAATCATGAATCATGAATAATGAATCATGAATTGAATCATGAATCATGAATTGAATCATGAATCATGAATCATAAATTGAATCATGAATCATGAATCAAATCATGAATCATGAATTGAATTATGAATAATGAATCATGATTTGAATCATGAATTGAATCATGAATCATAAATCATGAATCATGAATCATGAATTGAATCATGAATCATGAATCATAAATCATGAATTAAATCATGAATTGAATCATGAATCATGAATTAAATCATGAATCATGAATTGAATCAAAAATCATGAATCATGAATCGAATCATGAATCATGAATCATAAATTAAATCATGAATCATGAATCATTAATCATGAATCAAATCATGAATCATGAATCATGAATTATGAATCATGAATTGAATCATGAATCATGAATCATGAATCATGAATCATGAATCATGAATTGAATCATAAATCATGAATCATGAATTGAATCATGAATCATGAATCATGAATCGAATCATGAATCATGAATTGAATCATGAATCATGAATCATGAATTGAATCATTAATCATGAATCATGAATCATGAATTGAATCATGAATCATGAATTGAATCATGAATCATGAATTAAATCATGAATCATGAATCATGAATCATGAATCGAATCATGAATCATGAATCGAATCATTAATCATTAATCATGAATCATGAATCATTAATCATTAATCATGAATTAAATCATGAATCATGAATCATGAATTGAATCATGAATCATGAATCATTAATTGAATCATGAATCATGAATCAAATCATAAATTATGAATCATGAATCATGAATCATGAATCATGAATTGAATCATGAATCATGCATCAAATCATGAATCATGAATTATGAATCATGAATTGAATCATGAATCATGAATTATGAATCATGAATTGAATCATGAATTATGAATCATGAATCATGAATCATGAATTGAATCATAAATTATGAATCATGAATCGAATCATGAATCATGAATCATGAATCATGAATCATGAATTGAATCATGAATCATGAATTATGCATCATGAATTGAATCATGATTCATGAATCATGAATTGAATCATGAATCTTGAATCATGAATCATGAATTGAATCATGAATCATGAATCATGAATTGAATCATGAATCATGAATCATGAATCGAATCATGAAACATGAATTGAATCATGAATCATGAATCATGAATTGAATCATGAATCATGAATCATGAATTGAATCATGAATCATGAATTGAATCTTGAATCATGAATCATGAATCATGAATTGAATCATGAATCATGAATCATGAATTGAATCATGAATCATGAATCATGAATTGAATCATGAATCATGAATCGAATCATGAATCATGAATTGAATCATGAATTGAATCATAAATCATGAATAGAATCATGAATCATGAATTGAATCATGAATCATGAATCATGAATTGAATCATGAATTGAATCATAAATCATGAATAGAATCATGAATCATGAATTGAATCATGAATCATGAATTGAATCATGAATCATGAATTGAATCATGAATCATGAATTGAATCATGAATCATGAATCATGAATCATGAATTGAATCATGAATCATGAATCATGAATCATGAATCATGAATTGAATCATAAATCATGAATCATGAATCAAATCATGAATCATGAATCATGAATCATGAATTGAGTCATGAATCATGAATCATGAATCGAATCATGAATCATGAATTATGAATTGAATCATAAATCATGAATCATGAATCATGAATCATGAATCATGAATCAAATCATTAATCATGAATCATGAATCATGAATTGAATCATGAATCATTAATCATGAATTGAATCATGAATCATGAATCATGAATCATGAATCGAATCATGAATCATTAATGATGAATCATGAATCATGAATCAAATCATGAATCATGAATCATGAATCATGAATTGAATTATGAATCATGAGTTAAATCATGAATCACGAATCATTAATTGAATCATGAATCATGAATCATATATCGAATCATGAATCATGAATTGAATCAGGATTCGAATCAGGAATCATGAATCATTAATTGAATCATGAATCATGAATCATGAATCATGAATCATGAATTGAATCATTAATCATGAATTAAATCATGAATCATGAATCATGAATTGAATCATGAATCATGAATGATTAATTGAATCATGAATCATGAATCGAATCATAAATCATGAATCATGAATCATGAATCATGAATTGAATCATGAATCATGAATCAAATCATGAATCATGAATTATGAATCATGAATCATGAATCATGAATTGAATCATGAATCATGAATCAAATCATGAATCATGAATTGAATCATGAATCATGAATCATGAATCGAATCATGAATCATGAATTGAATCATGAATCATGAATCATGAATTGAATCATTAATCATGAATCATGAATCATGAATTGAATCATGAATCATGAATTGAATCATGAATCATGAATTGAATCATTAATCATGAATCATGAATCATGAATTGAATCATGAATCATGAATTGAATCATGAATCATGAATTAAATCATGAATCATGAATCATGAATCATGAATCGAATCATGAATCATGAATCGAATCATTAATCATTAATCATGAATCATGAATCATTAATCATGAATTAAGTCATGAATCATGAATCATGAATTGAATCATGAATCATGAATCATTAATTGAATCATGAATCATGAATCAAATCATAAATTATGAATCATGAATCATGAATCATGAATCATGAATTGAATCATGAATCATGCATCAAATCATGAATCATGAATTATGAATCATGAATTGAATCATGAATCATGAATTATGAATCATGAATTGAATCATGAATTATGAATCATGAATCATGAATCATGAATTGAATCATAAATTATGAATCATGAATCGAATCATGAATCATGAATCATGAATCATGAATCATGAATCATGAATTGAATCATGAATCATGAATTATGCATCATGAATTGAATCATGATTCATGAATCATGAATTGAATCATGAATCTTGAATCATGAATCATGAATTGAATCATGAATCATGAATCATGAATTGAATCATGAATCATGAATCATGAATCGAATCATGAAACATGAATTGAATCATGAATCATGAATCATGAATTGAATCATGAATCATGAATCATGAATTGAATCATGAATCATGAATTGAATCTTGAATCATGAATCATGAATCATGAATCATGAATTGAATCATGAATCATGAATCATGAATTGAATCATGAATCATGAATCATGAATTGAATCATGAATCATGAATCGAATCATGAATCATGAATTGAATCATGAATTGAATCATAAATCATGAATAGAATCATGAATCATGAATTGAATCATGAATCATGAATCATGAATTGAATCATGAATTGAATCATAAATCATGAATAGAATCATGAATCATGAATTGAATCATGAATCATGAATTGAATCATGAATCATGAATTGAATCATGAATCATGAATTGAATCATGAATCATGAATCATGAATCATGAATTGAATCATGAATCATGAATCATGAATCATGAATCATGAATTGAATCATAAATCATGAATCATGAATCAAATCATGAATCATGAATCATGAATTGAATCATGAATTGAGTCATGAATCATGAATCATGAATCGAATCATGAATCATGAATTATGAATTGAATCATAAATCATGAATCATGAATCATGAATCATGAATCAAATCATTAATCATGAATCATGAATCATGAATTGAATCATGAATCATGAATCATGAATTGAATCATGAATCATGAATCATGAATCATGAATCATGAATCGAATCATGAATCATTAATGATGAATCATGAATCATGAATCAAATCATGAATCATGAATCATGAATCATGAATTGAATTATGAATCATGAGTTAAATCATGAATCACGAATCATTAATTGAATCATGAATCATGAATCATATATCGAATCATGAATCATGAATTGAATCAGGATTCGAATCATGAATCATGAATCATTAATTGAATCATGAATCATGAATCATGAATCATGAATCATGAATTGAATCATTAATCATGAATTAAATCATGAATCATGAATCATGAATTGAATCATGAATCATGAATGATTAATTGAATCATGAATCATGAATCGAATCATAAATCATGAATCATGAATCATGAATCATGAATTGAATCATGAATCATGAATCAAATCATGAATCATGAATTATGAATCATGAATTGAATCATGAATCATGAATCATGAATTGAATCATAATTCATGAATCATGAATTGAATCATAAATCATGAATCATGAATCGAATCATGAATCATGAATCATGAATTGATTCATGAATCATGAATCATGAATCGAATCATGAATCATGAATTATGAATTGAATCATAAATCATGAATCATGAATCATGAATTGAATCATGAATCATGAATCAAATCATTAATCATGAATCATGAATCATGAATTGAATCATGAATCATGAATCATGAATTGAATCATGAATCATGAATCATGAATCATGAATCATGAATCATGAATCATGAATCGAATCATGAATCATTAATCATGAATCATGAATCATGAATCAAATCATGAATCATGAATCATGAATCATGAATCATGATTTGAATTATGAATCATGAGTTAAATAATGAATTATGAATCATGAATTAAATCATGAATCATGAATCATAAATCGAATCATGAATCATGAATTGAATCAGGATTCGAATCATGAATCATGAATCATTAATTGAATCATAAATCATGAATCATGAATCATGAATCATTAATTGAATCATGAATCATGAATCATGAATTAAATTATGAATCATGAATCATAATTCGAATCATGAATCATTAATCATGAATCATGAATCATGAATCATTAATCATGAATTAAATCATGAATCATGAATCATGAATTGAATCATGAATCATGAATGATTAATTGAATCATGAATCATGAATCGAATCATAAATCATGAATCATGAATCATGAATCATGAATTGAATCATAAATCATGAATCAAATCATGAATCATGAATTATGAATCATGAATTGAATCATGAATCATGAATCATGAATTGAATCATAAATCATGAATCATGAATCAAATCATAAATCATAATTCATGAATCATGAATCATGAATTGAATCATGAATCGAATCATGAATCATTATTCATGAATCATGAATCATGAATCGAATCATGAATCGAATCATGAATCATTAATCATGAATCATGAATCATGAATCGAATCATGAATCATGAATCATGAATTGAATCATGAATCATTAATCATGAATTGAATCATGAATCATGAATCATTAATTGAATCATGAATCATGAATTGAATCATAAATCATGAATCATGAATCATGAATCATGAATCATGAATTGAATCATGAATCATGAATCAAATCATGAATCATGAATCATGAATTATGAATCATGAATTGAATCATGAATCATGAATCATGAATCATGAATCATGAATTGAATCATAAATCATGAATCATGAATCATGAATTGAATCATAAATCATGAATCATGAATTGAATCATGAATAATGAATCATGAATCGAATCATGAATCATGAATTGAATCATGAGTCATGAATTGAATCATTAATTATGAATCATGAATCATGAATCATGAATTGAATCATGAATCATGAATTGAATCTTGAATCATGAATCATGAATCATGAATTGAATCATGAATCATGAATTGAATCATGAATCATGAATTGAATTATGAATCCTGAATTCAATCATGAATTGAATCATAAATCATGAATAGAATCATGCATAATGAATTGAATGATGAATCATGAATCATGAATTGAATGATGAATCATGAATTGAATCAGGAATCGAATCATGAATTGAATCATGAATCATGAATTTAATCATGAATCATGAATTGAATCATGAATCATGAATCATGAATTGAATCATGAATCATGATTCATAAATCGAATCATGAATCATGAATTGAATCGTGAATCGAATCATGAATTGAGTCATGAATCATTATTTAAATCATGAATCATTAATTGAATCATGAATCATGAATCATACATTGAATCATGAATCGTGAATCATGAATCGAATCATGAATTGAGTCATGAATCATTATTTAAATCATGAATCATTAATTGAATCATGAATCATGAATCATACATTGAATCATGAATCATGAATCATACATTGAATCATGAATCGAATCATGAATTGAATCATGAATCATGAATAATGAATCATGAATTGAATCATGAATCATGAATTGAATCATGAATCATGAATCATAAATTGAATCATGAATCATGAATCAAATCATGAATCATGAATTAAATTATGAATAATGAATCATGAATTGAATCATGAATTGAATCATGAATCATAAATCATGAATCATGAATTGAATCTTGAATCATGAATCAAATCATTAATCATGAATCATACATTGAATCATGAATCATGAATTGAATCATAAATCATTAATCATGAATCAAATCATGAATCATGAATCATGAATCATGAATCATGAATTGAGTCATGAATCATGAATCATGTATCGAATCATGAATCATGAATTATGAATTGAATCATAAATCATGAATCATGAATTGAATCATGAATCATGAATCAAATCATTAATCATGAATCATGAATCATGAATTGAATCATGAATCATAAATCATGAATTGAATCATGAATCATGAATCATGAATCATGAATCATGAATCGAATCATGAATCATTAATGATGAATCATGAATCATGAATCAAATCATGAATCATGAATCATGAATCATGAATTGAATTATGAATCATGAGTTAAATCATGAATCACGAATCATTAATTGAATCATGAATCATGAATCATAAATCGAATCATGAATCATGAATTGAATCAGGATTCGAATCATGAATCATGAATCATTAATTGAATCATGAATCATGAATCATGAATCATGAATCATGAATTGAATCATTAATCATGAATTAAATCATGAATCATGAATCATGAATTTAATCATGAATCATGAATGATTAATTGAATCATGAATCATGAATCGAATCATAAATCATGAATCATGAATCATGAATCATGAATCATGAATTGAATCATGAATCATGAATCAAATCATGAATCATGAATTATGAATCATGAATTGAATCATGAATCATGAATTGAATCATAAATCATAAATCATGATTCATGAATCATGAATCATGAATCGAATCATGAATCATGAATCGAATCATGAATCATTAATCATAAATCATGATTCATGAATCGAAACATGAATCATGAATCATTAATTAAATCATAAATCATGAATCATGAATCGAATCATGAATCATTAATCATGAATCATGAATCATGAATTGAATCATGAATCATTAATCATGAATTGAATCATAAATCATGAATCATGAATTAAATCATGAATCATGAATCAAATCATGAATCATGAATTATGAATCATGAATTGAATCATGAATCATGAATCGAATCATGAATCATTAATCATGAATCATGATTCATGAATCGAAACATGAATCATGAATCATGAATTAAATCATAAATCATGAATCATGAATCGAATCATGAATCATTAATCATGAATCATGAATCATGAATTGAATCATGAATCATTAATCATGAATTGAATCATAAATCATGAATCATGAATCATGAATCATGAATCATGAATTGAATCATAAATCATGAATCATGAATTGAATCATGAATAATGAATCATGAATCGAATCATGAATCATGAATTGAATCATGAATCATGAATTGAATCATTAATCATGAATCATGAATCATGAATCATGAATTGAATCTTGAATCATGAATCATGAATCATGAATTGAATCATGAATCATGAATTGAATCATGAATCATGAATCGAATCATGAATCATGAATTCAATCATGAATTGAATCATAAATCATGAATAGAATCATGAATAATGAATTGAATGATGAATCATGAATCATGAATTGAATGATGAATCATGAATTGAATCAGGAATCGAATCATGAATTGAATCATGAATCATGAATTGAATCATGAATCATGAATCATGAATTGAATCATAAATCATGATTCATAAATCGAATCATGAATCATGAATTGAATCATGAATCGAATCATGAATTGAGTCATGAATCATTATTTAAATCATGAATCATTAATTAAATCATGAATCATGAATCATACATTGAATCATGAATCGAATCATGAATTGAATCATGAATCATGAATTATGAATCATGAATTGAATCATGAATCATGAATAATGAAGCATGAATTGAATCATGAAGCATGAATTGAATCATGAATCATGAATCATACATTGAATCATGAATCGAATCATGAATTGAATCATGAATCATGAATTATGAATCATGAATTGAATCATGAATCATGAATAATGAATCATGAATTGAATCATGAATCATGAATTGAATCATGAATCATAAATTGAATCATGAATCATGAATCAAATCATGAATCATGAATTGAATTATGAATAATGAATCATGATTTGAATCATGAATTGAATCATGAATCATAAATCATGAATCATGAATCATGAATTGAATCATGAATCATGAATCATAAATCATGAATTAAATCATGAATTGAATCATGAATCATGAATTAAATCATGAATCATGAATTGAATCAAAAATCATGAATCATGAATCGAATCATGAATCATGAATCATAAATTAAATCATGAATCATGAATCATTAATCATGAATCAAATCATGAATCATGAATCATGAATTATGAATCATGAATTGAATCATGAATCATGAATCATGAATCATGAATCATGAATCATGAATCATGAATTGAATCATAAATTATGAATCATGAATTGAATCATGAATCATGAATCATGAATCGAATCATGAATCATGAATTGAATCATGAATCATGAATCATGAATTGAATCATTAATCATGAATCATGAATTGAATCATGAATCATGAATTGAATCATGAATCATGAATTAAATCATGAATCATGAATCATGAATCATGAATCGAATCATGAATCATGAATCGAATCATTAATCATTAATCATGAATCATGAATCATTAATCATTAATCATGAATTAAATCATGAATCATGAATCATGAATTGAATCATGAATCATGAATCATTAATTGAATCATGAATCATGAATCAAATCATAAATTATGAATCATGAATCATGAATCATGAATCATGAATTGAATCATGAATCATGCATCAAATCATGAATCATGAATCATGAATTATGAATCATGAATTGAATCATGAATCATGAATTATGAATCATGAATTGAATCATGAATTATGAATCATGAATCATGAATTGAATCATAAATTATGAATCATGAATCGAATCATGAATCATGAATCATGAATCATGAATCATGAATTGAATCATGAATCATGAATTATGCATCATGAATTGAATCATGATTCATGAATCATGAATTGAATCATGAATCTTGAATCATGAATCATGAATTGAATCATGAATCATGAATTGAATCATGAATCATGAATCATGAATTGAATCATGAATCATGAATCATGAATCGAATCATGAAACATGAATTGAATCATGAATAGTGAATCATGAATTGAATCATGAATCATGAATCATGAATTGAATCATGAATCATGAATCATGAATTGAATCATGAATCATGAATCATGAATTGAATCATGAATCATGAATCGAATCATGAATCATGAATTGAATCATGAATTGAATCATAAATCATGAATAGAATCATGAATCATGAATTGAATCATGAATCATGAATCATGAATTGAATCATGAATCATGAATCATGAATCATGAATCATGAATCGAATCATGAATCATTAATGATGAATCATGAATCATGAATCAAATCATGAATCATGAATCATGAATCATGAATTGAATTATGAATCATGAGTTAAATCATGAATCACGAATCATTAATTGAATCATGAATCATGAATCATATATCGAATCATGAATCATGAATTGAATCAGGATTCGAATCATGAATCATGAATCATTAATTGAATCATGAATCATGAATCATGAATCATGAATCATGAATTGAATCATTAATCATGAATTAAATCATGAATCATGAATCATGAATTGAATCATGAATCATGAATGATTAATTGAATCATGAATCATGAATCGAATCATAAATCATGAATCATGAATCATGAATCATGAATCATGAATTGAATCATGAATCATGAATCAAATCATGAATCATGAATTATGAATCATGAATTGAATCATGAATCATGAATCATGAATTGAATCATAATTCATGAATCATGAATTGAATCATAAATCATGAATCATGAATCGAATCATGAATCATGAATCATGAATTGAGTCATGAATCATGAATCATGAATCGAATCATGAATCATGAATTATGAATCGAATCATGAATCATTAATCATGAATCATGAATCATGAATCAAATCATGAATCATGAATCATGAATCATGAATCATGAATTGAATTATGAATCATGAGTTAAATAATGAATTATGAATCATGAATTAAATCATGAATCATGAATCATAAATCGAATCATGAATCATGAATTGAATCAGGATTCGAATCATGAATCATGAATCATTAATTGAATCATAAATCATGAATCATGAATCATGAATCATTAATTGAATCATGAATCATGAATCATGAATTAAATTATGAATCATGAATCATAATTCGAATCATGAATTATTAATCATGAATCATGAATCATGAATCATTAATCATGAATTAAATCATGAATCATGAATCATGAATTGAATCATGAATCATGAATGATTAATTGAATCATGAATCATGAATCGAATCATAAATCATGAATCATGAATCATGAATCATGAATTGAATCATAAATCATGAATCAAATCATGAATCATGAATTATGAATCATGAATTGAATCATGAATCATGAATCATGAATTGAATCATAAATCATGAATCATGAATCAAATCATAAATCATAATTCATGAATCATGAATCGAATCATGAATCGAATCATGAATCATTATTCATGAATCATGAATCATGAATCGAATCATGAATCGAATCATGAATCATTAATCATGAATCATGAATCATGAATCGAATCATGAATCATGAATCATGAATTGAATCATGAATCATTAATCATGAATTGAATCATGAATCATGAATCATTAATTGAATCATGAATCATGAATTGAATCATAAATCATGAATCATGAATCATGAATCATGAATCATGAATTGAATCATGAATCATGAATCAAATCATGAATCATGAATCATGAATTATGAATCATGAATTGAATCATGAATCATGAATCATGAATCATGAATCATGAATCATGAATTGAATCATAAATCATGAATCATGAATCATGAATTGAATCATAAATCATGAATCATGAATTGAATCATGAATAATGAATCATGAATCGAATCATGAATCATGAATTGAATCATGAGTCATGAATTGAATCATTAATCATGAATCATGAATCATGAATCATGAATTGAATCATGAATCATGAATTGAATCTTGAATCATGAATCATGAATCATGAATTGAATCATGAATCATGAATTGAATCATGAATCATGAATTGAATTATGAATCCTGAATTCAATCGTGAATTGAATCATAAATCATGAATAGAATCATGCATAATGAATTGAATGATGAATCATGAATCATGAATTGAATGATGAATCATGAATTGAATCAGGAATCGAATCATGAATTGAATCATGAATCATGAATTTAATCATGAATCATGAATTGAATCATGAATCATGAATCATGAATTGAATCATGAATCATGATTCATAAATCGAATCATGAATCATGAATTGAATCGTGAATCGAATCATGAATTGAGTCATGAATCATTATTTAAATCATGAATCATTAATTGAATCATGAATCATGAATCATACATTGAATCATGAATCGTGAATCATGAATCGAATCATGAATTGAGTCATGAATCATTATTTTAATCATGAATCATTAATTGAATCATGAATCATGAATCATACATTGAATCATGAATCATGAATCATACATTGAATCATGAATCGAATCATGAATTGAATCATGAATCATGAATAATGAATCATGAATTGAATCATGAATCATGAATTGAATCATGAATCATGAATCATAAATTGAATCATGAATCATGAATAAAATCATGAATCATGAATTAAATTATGAATAATGAATCATGAATTGAATCATGAATTGAATCATGAATCATAAATCATGAATCATGAATTGAATCTTGAATCATGAATCAAATCATTAATCATGAATCATACATTGAATCATGAATCATGAATTGAATCATGAATCATGAATCATGAATCATGAATTGAATCATGAATCATGAATCATGAATCATGAATTGAATCATAAATCATGAATCATGAATCGAATCATGAATCATGAATAATGAATCATGAATCATGAATTGAGTCATGAATCATGAATCATGAATCGAATCATGAATCATGAATTATGAATTGAATCATAAATCATGAATCATGAATCATGAATCATGAATTGAAACGTGAATCATGAATCAAATCATTAATCATGAATCATGAATCATGAATTGAATCATGAATCATGAATCATGAATTGAATCATGAATCATGAATCATGAATCATGAATCATGAATCGAATCATGAATCATTAATCATGAATCATGAATCATGAATCAAATCATGAATCATGAATCATGAATCATGAATCATAAATCAAATCATGAATCATGAATTGAATGATGAATCATGAATCATGAATTGAATGATGAATCATGAATTGAATCAGGAATCGAATCATGAATTGAATCAAGAATCATGAATTGAATCATGAATCATGAATCATGAATTGAATCATAAATCATGATTCATAAATCGAATCATGAATCATGAATTGAATCATGAATCGAATCATGAATTGAGTCATGAATCATTATTTAAATCATGAATCATTAATTAAATCATGAATCATGAATCATACATTGAATCATGAATCGAATCATGAATTGAATCATGAATCATGAATTATGAATCATGAATTGAATCATGAATAATGAATCATGAATTGAATCATGAATCATGAATTGAATCATGAATCATGAATCATACATTGAATCATGAATCGAATCATGAATTGAATCATGAATCATGAATTATGAATCATGAATTGAATCATGAATCATGAATAATGAATCATGAATTGAATCATGAATCATGAATTGAATCATGAATCATGAATCATAAATTGAATCATGAATCATGAATCAAATCATGAATCATGAATTGAATTATGAATAATGAATCATGATTTGAATCATGAATTGAATCATGAATCATAAATCATGAATCATGAATCATGAATTGAATCATGAATCATGAATCATAAATCATGAATTAAATCATGAATTGAATCATGAATCATGAATTAAATCATGAATCATGAATTGAATCATAAATCATGAATTATGAATCGAATCATGAATCATGAATCATAAATTAAATCATGAATCATGAATCATTAATCATGAATTAAATCATGAATCATGAAGCATGAATTGAATCATGAATCATGAATCATTAATTGAATCATGAATCATGAATTGAATCATAAATCATGAATCATGAATCATGAATTGAATCATGAATCATGAATCAAATCATGAATCATGAATCATGAATTATGAATCATGAATTGAATCATGAATCATGAATTGAATCATGAATCATGAATTGAATCATGAATCATGAATTGAATCTTGAATCATGAATCATGAATCATGAATCATGAATTGAATCATGAATCATGAATCATGAATTGAATCATAAATCATGAATCATGAATTGAATCATGAATCATGAATCATGAATCGAATCATGAATCATGAATTGAATCATGAATCATGAATCATGAATTGAATCATTAATCATGAATCATGAATCATGAATTGAATCATGAATCATGAATTGAATCATGAATCATGAATTAAATCATGAATCATGAATCATGAATCGAATCATGAATCATGAATCGAATCATGAATCATTAATCATGAATCATGAATCATTAATCATTAATCATGAATTAAATCATGAATCATGAATCATGAATTGAATCATGAATCATGAATCATTAATTGAATCATGAATCATGAATCAAATCATAAATTATGAATCATGAATCATGAATCATGAATTGAATCATGAATCATGCATCAAATCATGAATCATGAATCATGAATTATGAATCATGAATTGAATCATGAATCATGAATTATGAATCATGAATTGAATCATGAATTATGAATCATGAATCATGAATCATGAATTGAATCATAAATTATGAATCATGAATCGAATCATGAATCATGAATCATGAATCATGAATTGAATCATGAATCATGAATTATGCATCATGAATTGAATCATGATTCATGAATCATGAATTGAATCATGAATCTTGAATCATGAATCATGAATTGAATCATGAATCATGAATTGAATCATGAATCATGAATCATGAATTGAATCATGAATCATGAATCATGAATCGAATCATGAAACATGAATTGAATCATGAATCATGAATCATGAATTGAATCATGAATCATGAATTGAATCATGAATCATGAATTGAATCTTGAATCATGAATCATGAATCATGAATCATGAATTGAATCATGAATCATGAATCATGAATTGAATCATGAATCATGAATCATGAATTGAATCATGAATCATGAATCGAATCATGAATCATGAATTGAATCATGAATTGAATCATAAATCATGAATAGAATCATGAATCATGAATTGAATCATGAATCATGAATTGAATCATGAATCATGAATCATGAATCATGAATTGAATCATGAATCATGAATCATGAATCATGAATTCAATCATAAATCATGAATCATGAATCAAATCATGAATCATGAATCATGAATCATGAATCATGAATTGAGTCATGAATCATGAATCATGAATCGAATCATGAATCATGAATTATGATTGAATCATAAATCATGAATCATGAATCATGAATCATGAATTGAATCATGAATCATGAATCAAATCATTAATCATGAATCATGAATCATGAATTGAATCATGAATCATGAATCATGAATTGAATCATGAATCATGAATCATGAATCATGAATCATGAATCATGAATCGAATCATGAATCATTAATGATGAATCATGAAACATGAATCAAATCATGAATCATGAATCATGAATCATGAATTGAATTATGAATCATGAGTTAAATCATGAATCACGAATCATTAATTGAATCATGAATCATGAATCATAAATCGAATCATGAATCATGAATTGAATCAGGATTCGAATCATGAATCATGAATCATTAATTGAATCATGAATCATGAATCATGAATTGAATCATTAATCATGAATTAAATCATGAATCATGAATCATGAATTGAATCATGAATCATGAATGATTAATTGAATCATGAATCATGAATTAAATCATGAATCATGAATCATGAATTGAATCATGAATCATGAATGATTAATTGAATCATGAATCATGAATCGAATCATAAATCATGAATCATGAATCATGAATCATGAATCATGAATTGAATCATGAATCATGAATCAAATCATGAATCATGAATCATGAATTATGAATTGAATCATAATTCATGAATCATGAATTGAATCATAAATCATGAATCATGAATCGAATCATGAATCATGAATCATGAATCATGAATTGAGTCATGAATCATGAATCATGAATCGAATCATGGATCATGAATTATGAATTGAATCATAAATCATGAATCATGAATCATGAATCATGAATTGAATCATGAATCATGAATCATGAATTGAATCATAAATCATGAATCATGAATCATGAATCATGAATCATGAATCAAATCATGAATCATTAATCATGAATCATGAATCATGAATCAAATCATGAATCATGAATCATGAATCTTGAATCATGAATTGAATTATGAATCATGAGTTAAATCATGAATTATGAATCATGAATTAAATCATGAATCATGAATCATAAATCGAATCATGAATCATGAATTGAATCAGGATTCGAATCATGAATCATGAATCATTAATTGAATCATAAATCATGAATCATGAATCATGAATCATTAATTGAATCATGAATCATGAATCATGAATTAAATTATGAATCATGAATCATAATTCGAATCATGAATCATTAATCATGAATCATGAATCATGAATCATTAATCATGAATTAAATCATGAATCATGAATCATGAATTGAATCATGAATCATGAATGATTAATTGAATCATGAATCATGAATCAAATCATGAATCATGAATCATGAATTATGAATCATGCATTGAATCATGAATCATGAATTGAATCATAAATCATGAATCATGAATCAAATCATAAATCATAATTCATGAATCATGAATCATGAATTGAATCATGAATCATGAATCAAATCATGAATCATTAATCATGAATCATGAATCGAATCATGAATCATGAATCATGAATTAAATCATGAATCATGAATCATGAATCGAATCATGAATCATGAATCATGAATTGAATCATGAATCATTAATCATGAATTGAATCATGAATCATGAATCATTAATTGAATCATGAATCATGAATTGAATCATAAATCATGAATCATGAATCATGAATCATGAATCATGAATTGAATCATGAATCATGAATCAAATCATGAATCATGAATCATGAATTATGAATCATGAATTGAATCATGAATCATGAATCATGAATCATGAATCATGAATTGAATCATAAATCATGAATCATGAATCATGAATTGAATCATAAATCATGAATCATGAATTGAATCATGAATAATGAATCATGAATCGAATCATGAATCATGAATTGAATCATGAGTCATGAATTGAATCATTAATCATGAATCATGAATCATGAATCATGAATCATGAATTGAATCATGAATCATGAATTG
The DNA here is from genome assembly GCF_038048845.1 of Mixophyes fleayi. Taxonomy (NCBI): domain Eukaryota; kingdom Metazoa; phylum Chordata; class Amphibia; order Anura; family Limnodynastidae; genus Mixophyes; species Mixophyes fleayi. The sequence continues at coordinate 34,503 of NW_027446027.1, forward strand.
AACTTGAATCATGAATCATGAATCATGAATTGAATCATGAATCATGAATTGAATCATAAATCATGAATAGAATCATGAATAATGAATTGAATGATGAATCATGAATCATGAATTGAATGATGAATCATGAATTGAATCAGGAATCGAATCATGAATTGAATCATGAATCATGAATTGAATCATGAATCATGAATTGAATCATGAATCATGATTCATAAATCGAATCATGAATCATGAATTGAATCGTGAATTGAATCATGAATTGAGTCATGAATCATTATTTAAATCATGAATCATTAATTGAATCATGAATCATACATTGAATCATGAATCGTGAATCATGAATCGAATCATGAATCGAATCATGAATTGAATCATGAATCATGAATAATGAATCATGAATTGAATCATGAATCATGAATTGAATCATGAATCATGAATCATAAATTGAATCATGAATCATGAATCAAATCATGAATCATGAATCATGAATCATGAATTGAATCATGAATCATGAATCATGAATCATGAATTGAATCATAAATCATGAATCATGAATCGAATCATGAATCATGAATCATGAATCATGAATCATGAATTGAGTCATGAATCATGAATCATGAATCGAATCATGAATCATGAATTATGATTGAATCATAAATCATGAATCATGAATCATGAATCATGAATTGAATCATGAATCATGAATCAAATCATTAATCATGAATCATGAATCATGAATTGAATCATGAATCATGAATCATGAATTGAATCATGAATCATGAATCATGAATCATGAATCATGAATCATGAATCGAATCATGAATCATTAATGATGAATCATGAAACATGAATCAAATCATGAATCATGAATCATGAATCATGAATTGAATTATGAATCATGAGTTAAATCATGAATCACGAATCATTAATTGAATCATGAATCATGAATCATAAATCGAATCATGAATCATGAATTGAATCAGGATTCGAATCATGAATCATGAATCATTAATTGAATCATGAATCATGAATCATGAATTGAATCATTAATCATGAATTAAATCATGAATCATGAATCATGAATTGAATCATGAATCATGAATGATTAATTGAATCATGAATCATGAATTAAATCATGAATCATGAATCATGAATTGAATCATGAATCATGAATGATTAATTGAATCATGAATCATGAATCGAATCATAAATCATGAATCATGAATCATGAATCATGAATCATGAATTGAATCATGAATCATGAATCAAATCATGAATCATGAATCATGAATTATGAATCATGAATTGAATCATGAATCATGAATCATGAATTGAATCATAATTCATGAATCATGAATTGAATCATAAATCATGAATCATGAATCGAATCATGAATCATGAATCATGAATCATGAATTGAGTCATGAATCATGAATCATGAATCGAATCATGGATCATGAATTATGAATTGAATCATAAATCATGAATCATGAATCATGAATCATGAATTGAATCATGAATCATGAATCATGAATTGAATCATAAATCATGAATCATGAATCATGAATCATGAATCATGAATCAAATCATGAATCATTAATCATGAATCATGAATCATGAATCAAATCATGAATCATGAATCATGAATCTTGAATCATGAATTGAATTATGAATCATGAGTTAAATCATGAATTATGAATCATGAATTAAATCATGAATCATGAATCATAAATCGAATCATGAATCATGAATTGAATCAGGATTCGAATCATGAATCATGAATCATTAATTGAATCATAAATCATGAATCATGAATCATGAATCATTAATTGAATCATGAATCATGAATCATGAATTAAATTATGAATCATGAATCATAATTCGAATCATGAATCATTAATCATGAATCATGAATCATGAATCATTAATCATGAATTAAATCATGAATCATGAATCATGAATTGAATCATGAATCATGAATGATTAATTGAATCATGAATCATGAATCAAATCATGAATCATGAATCATGAATTATGAATCATGCATTGAATCATGAATCATGAATTGAATCATAAATCATGAATCATGAATCAAATCATAAATCATAATTCATGAATCATGAATCATGAATTGAATCATGAATCATGAATCAAATCATGAATCATTAATCATGAATCATGAATCGAATCATGAATCATGAATCATGAATTAAATCATGAATCATGAATCATGAATCGAATCATGAATCATGAATCATGAATTGAATCATGAATCATTAATCATGAATTGAATCATGAATCATGAATCATTAATTGAATCATGAATCATGAATTGAATCATAAATCATGAATCATGAATCATGAATCATGAATCATGAATTGAATCATGAATCATGAATCAAATCATGAATCATGAATCATGAATTATGAATCATGAATTGAATCATGAATCATGAATCATGAATCATGAATCATGAATTGAATCATAAATCATGAATCATTGAATCATAAATCATGAATCATGAATCATGAATTGAATCATAAATCATGAATCATGAATTGAATCATGAATAATGAATCATGAAATCGAATCATGAATCATGAATTGAATCATGAGTCCATGAATTGAATCATTAATCATGGAATCATGAATCATGAATCATGAATCATGAATTGAATCATGAATCATGAATTGAACTTGAATCATGAATCATGAATCATGAATTGAATCATGAATCATGAATTGAATCATAAATCATGAATAGAATCATGAATAATGAATTGAATGATGAATCATGAATCATGAATTGAATGATGAATCATGAATTGAATCAGGAATCGAATCATGAAATTGAATCATGAATCATGAATTGAATCATGAATCATGAATCATGAATTGAATCATGAATCATGATTCATAAATCGAATCATGAATCATGAATTGAATCGTGAATTGAATCATGATTGAGTCATGAATCATTATTTAAATCATGAATCATTAATTGAATCATGAATCATACATTGAATCATGAATCGTGAATCATGAATCGAATCATGAATCGAATCATGAATTGAATCATGAATCATGAATAATGAATCATGAATTGAATCATGAATCATGAATTGAATCATGAATCATGAATCATAAATTGAATCATGAATCATGAATCAAATCATGAATCATGAATCATGAATCATGAATTGAATCATGAATCATGAATCATGAATCATGAATTGAATCATAAATCATGAATCATGAATCGAATCATGAATCATGAATCATGGAATCATGAATCATGAATTGAGTCATGAATCATGAATCATGAATCGAATCATGAATCATGGAATTATGAATTGAATCATAAATCATGAATCATGAATTGAATCGTGAATCATGAATCAAATCATTAATCATGAATCATGAATCATGAATTGAATCATGAATCATGAATCATGAATTGAATCATGAACCATGAATCATGAATCATGAATCATGAATCATGAATCATGAATCATGAATCGAATCATGAATCATTAATCATGAATCATGAATCATGAATCAAATCATGAATCATGAATCATGAATCATGAATCATGAATTGAATTATGAATCATGAGTTAAATCATGAATCACGAATCATGAATTAAATCATGAATCATGAATCATAAATCGAATCATGAATCATGAATTGAATCAGGATTCGAATCATGAATCATGAATCATTAATTGAATCATGAATCATGAATCATGAATCATGAATCATGAATTGAATCATGAATCATGAATCATGAATTAAATTATGAATCATGAATCATAATTCGAATCATGAATCATGAATCATGAATCATGAATCATGAATCATGAATCATTAATCATGAATTAAATCATGAATCATGAATTGAATCATGAATCATGAATGATTAATTGAATCATGAATCATGAAACGAATCATAAATCATGAATCATGAATCATGAATCATGAATTGAATCATGAATCATGAATCAAATCATGAATCATGAATTATGAATCATGAATTCAATCATGAATCATGAATCATGAATTGAATCATAAATCATGAATCATGAATCGAATCATAAATCATGATTCATGAATCATGAATCATGAATTGAATCATGAATCATGAATCGAATCATGAATCATTAATCATGAATCATTGAATCATGAATCGAATCATGAATCATGAATCATGGATTGAATCATGAATCATGAATCATGAATCATGAATTGAATCATAAATCATGAATCATGAATCGAATCATGAATCATGAATCATGAATTGAGTCATGAATCATGAATCATGAATCGAATCATGAATCATGAATTATGAATTGAATCAGAAATCATGAATCATGAATCATGAATCATGAACTGAATCATGAATCATGAATCAAATCATTAATCATGAATCATTAATTGAATCATGAATCATGAATCATGAATCATGAATCGAATCATGAATCATTAATCATGAAATCATGAATCATGAATCATATCATGAATCATGAATCATGAATCATGAATCATGAATCATGAATTGAATTATGAATCATGAGTTAAATCATGAATCACGAATCATGAATTAAATCATGAATCATGAATCATAAATCGAATCATGAATCATGAATCATGAATTGAATCATGAATCATGAATTAAATTATGAATCATGAATCATGAATCATGAATCATTAATCATGAATCATGAATCATGAATCATGAATCATGAATTATGAATCATTAATCATGAATTAAATCATGAATCATGAATCATGAATTGAATCATGAATCATGAATCATGAATCATGAATCATGAATTATGAATCATTAATCATGAATTAAATCATGAATCATGAATCATGAATTGAATCATGAATCATGAATGATTAATTGAATCATGAATCATAATTCCGAATCATAAATCATGAATCATGAATCATGAATCATGAATCATGAATTGAATCATGAATCATGAATCAAATCATGAATCATGAATCATGAATTATGAATCATGAATTGAATCATGAATCATGAATCATGAATTGAATCATAAATCATGAATCATGAATCGAATCATAAATCATGATTCCATGAATCATGAATCATGAATTGAATCATGAATCATGAATCGAATCATGAATCATTAATCATGAATCATGAATCATGAATCGAACCATGAATCATGAATCATGAATTAAATCATGAATTATGAATCATGAATCGAATCATGAATCATTAATCATGAATCATGAATCATGAATTGAATCATGAATCATTAATCATGAATTGAATCATTAATCATGAATCATTAATTGAATCATTAATCATGAATTAAATCATGAATCATGAATCATGAATTGAATCATTAATCATGAATCATGAATCATGAATCATGAATTATGAATCATTAATCATGAATTAAATCATGAATCATGAATCATGAATTGAATCATGAATCATGAATGATTAATTGAATCATGAATCATGAATCATGAATCGAATCATAAATCATGAATCAAATCATGAATCATGAATCATGAATTATGAATCATGAATTGAATCATGAATCATGAATCATGAATTGAATCATAAATCATGAATCATGAATCGAATCATAAATCATGATTCATGAATCATGAATCATGAATTGAATCATGAATCATGAATCGAATCATGAATCATTAATCATGAATCATGAATCATGAATCATGAATTGAATCATGAATCATGAATCAAATCATGAATCATGAATCATGAATTATGAATCATGAATTGAATCATGAATCATGAATCATGAATTGAATCATAAATCATGAATCATGAATCGAATCATAAATCATGATTCAATGAATCATGAATCATGAATTGAATCATGAATCATGAATCGAATCATGAATCATTAATCATGAATCATGAATCATGAATCGAACCATGAATCATGAATCATGAATTAAATCATGAATTATGAATCATGAATCGAATCATGAATCATTAATCATGAATCATGAATTGAATCATGAATCATTAATCATGAATTGAATCATTAATCATGAATCATTAATTGAATCATGAATCATGAATCAAATCATGAATCATGAATCATGAATCATGAATCATGAATTGAATTATAAATCATGAGTTAAATCATGAATCATGAATCATAAATCGAATCATGAATCATGAATTGAATCAGGATTCGAATCATGAATCATGAATCATTAATTGAATCATGAATCATGAATCATGAATCATGAATCATGAATCATGAATCATGAATTGAATCATGAATCAGAATCATGAATTAAATTATGAATCATGAATCATAATTCGAATCATGAATCATTAATCATGAATCATGAATCATGAATCATGAATCATTAATCATGAATTAAATCATGAATCATGAATTGAATCATGAATCATGAATGATTAATTGAATCATGAATCATGAATCGAATTCATAAATCATGAATCATGAATCATGAATCATGAATCATGAATTGAATCATGAATCATGAATCAAATCATGAATCATGAATCATGTTTTATGAATCATGAATTGAATCATGAATCATGAATGATTAATTGAATCATGAATCATGAATCGAATCATAAATCATGAATCATGAATCATGAATCATAAATCATGAATCATGAATTGAATCAATGAATCATGAATCAAATCATGAATCATGAATCATGAATTATGAATCATGAATTGAATCATGAATCATGAATCATGAATTGAATCATAAATCATGAATCATGAATCGAATCATGAATCATTAATCATGAATCATGAATCATGAATTGAATCATGAATCATTAATCATGAATTGAATCATTAATCATGAATCATTAATTGAATCATGAATCATGAATTGAATCATAAATCATGAATCATGAATTGAATCATGAATCATGGTTCATGAATCAATGAATCATGAATGATGAATCATGAATCGAATCATGAATCATTAATCATGAATCATGAATCATGAATCAAATCATGAATCATGAATCATGAATCATGAATCATGAATTGAATTATGAATCATGAGTTAAATCATGAATCATGAATCATAAATCGAATCATGAATCATGAATTGAATCAGGATTCGAATCATGAATCATGAATCATTAATTGAATCATGAATCATGAATCATGAATCATGAATCATGAATTGAATCATGAATCATGAATCATGAATTAAATTATGAATCATGAATCATAATTCGAATCATGAATCATTAATCATGAATCATGAATCATGAATCATGAATAATCATGAATTAAATCATGAATCATGAATCATGAATTGAATCATGAATCATGAATGAATTAATTGAATCATGAATCATGAATCGAATCATAAATCATGAATCATGAATCATGAATCATGAATCATGAATTGAATCATGAATCATGAATCAAATCATGAATCATGAATCATGAATTATGAATCATGAATTGAATCATGAATCATGAATCATGAATTGAATCATAAATCATAAATCATGATTCATGAATCATTAATCATGAATCATGATTCATGAATCGAAACATGAATCATGAATCATGAATTAAATCATAAATCATGAATCATGAATCGAATCATGAATCATTAATCATGAATCATGAATTGAATCATGAATCATTAATCATGAATTGAATCATAAATCATGAATCATGAATCATGAATCATGAATCATGAATTAAATCTTGAATCATGAATCAAATCATGAATCATGAATCATGAATCATGAATTGAATCATGAATCATGAATTAAATCATGAATCATGAATCATGAATCATGAATCAAATCATGAATCATGAATCGAATCATGAATCATTAATCATGAATCATGAATCATTAATCATTAATCATGAATTAAATCATGAATCATGAATCATGAATTGAATCATGAATCATGAATCATTAATTGAATCATGAATCATGAATCAAATCATAAATTATGAATCATGAATCATGAATCATGAATTGAATCATGAATCATGCATCAAATCATGAATCATGAATCATGAATCATGAATTATGAATCATGAATTGAATCATGAATCATGAATTATGAATCATGAATTTGAATCATAAATTATGAATCATGAATCATGAATCATGAATTGAATCATAAATTATGAATCATGAATCGAATCATGAATCATGAATCATGAATCATGAATTATGCATCATGAATTGAATCATGATTCATGAATCATGAATTGAATCATGAATCTTGAATCATGAATCATGAATTGAATCATGAATCATGAATTGAATCATGAATCATGAATCATGAATTGAATCATGAATCATGAATCATGAATCGAATCATGAAACATGAATTGAATCATGAATCATGAATCATGAATTGAATCATGAATCATGAATCATGAATTGAATCATGAATCATGAATTGAATCTTGAATCATGAATCATGAATCATAAATCATGAATTGAATCATGAATCATGAATCATGAATTGAATCATGAATCATGAATCATGAATTGAATCATGAATCATGAATCGAATCATGAATCATGAATTGAATCATGAATTGAATCATGAATTGAATCATAAATCATGAATAGAATCATGAATTGAATCATAAATCATGAATAGAATCATGAATCATGAATTGAATCATGAATCATGAATTGAATCATGAATCATGAATCATGAATTGAATCATGAATCATGAATCATGAATCATGAATTCAATCATAAATCATGAATCATGAATCAAATCATGAATCATGAATCATGAATCATGAATCATGAATTGAGTCATGAATCATGAATCATGAATCGAATCATGAATCATGAATTATGATTGAATCATAAATCATGAATCATGAATCATGAATCATGAATTGAATCATGAATCATGAATCAAATCATTAATCATGAATCATGAATCATGAATTGAATCATGAATCATGAATCATGAATTGAATCATGAATCATGAATCATGAATCATGAATTGAATCATGAATCATGAATTGAATCATGAATCATGAATCATGAATTGAATCATGAATCATGAATCATGAATCGAATCATGAATCATTAATGATGAATCATGAAACATGAATCAAATCATGAATCATGAATCATGAATCATGAATTGAATTATGAATCATGAGTTAAATCATGAATCACGAATCATTAATTGAATCATGAATCATGAATCATAAATCGAATCATGAATCATGAATTGAATCAGGATTCGAATCATGAATCATGAATCATTAATTGAATCATGAATCATGAATCATGAATCATGAATCATGAATTGAATCATTAATCATGAATTAAATCATGAATCATGAATCATGAATTGAATCATGAATCATGAATGATTAATTGAATCATGAATCATGAATCGAATCATAAATCATGAATCATGAATCATGAATCATGAATCATGAATTGAATCATGAATCATGAATCAAATCATGAATCATGAATCATGAATTATGAATCATGAATTGAATCATGAATCATGAATCATGAATTGAATCATAATTCATGAATCATGAATTGAATCATAAATCATGAATCATGAATCGAATCATGAATCATGAATCATGAATCATGAATTGAGTCATGAATCATGAATCATGAATCGAATCATGGATCATGAATTATGAATTGAATCATAAATCATGAATCATGAATCATGAATCATGAATTGAATCATGAATCATGAATCATGAATTGAATCATGAATCATGAATCATGAATCATGAATCATGAATCAAATCATGAATCATTAATCATGAATCATGAATCATGAATCAAATCATGAATCATGAATCATGAATCTTGAATCATGAATTGAATTATGAATCATGAGTTAAATCATGAATTATGAATCATGAATTAAATCATGAATCATGAATCATAAATCGAATCATGAATCATGAATTGAATCAGGATTCGAATCATGAATCATGAATCATTAATTGAATCATAAATCATGAATCATGAATCATGAATCATTAATTGAATCATGAATCATGAATCATGAATTAAATTATGAATCATGAATCATAATTCGAATCATGAATCATTAATCATGAATCATGAATCATGAATCATTAATCATGAATTAAATCATGAATCATGAATCATGAATTGAATCATGAATCATGAATGATTAATTGAATCATGAATCATGAATCAAATCATGAATCATGAATCATGAATTATGAATCATGCATTGAATCATGAATCATGAATCATGAATTGAATCATAAATCATGAATCATGAATCAAATCATAAATCATAATTCATGAATCATGAATCATGAATTGAATCATGAATCATGAATCAAATCATGAATCATTAATCATGAGTCATGAATCATGAATCGATTCATGAATCATGAATCATGAATTAAATCATGAATCATGAATCATGAATCGAATCATGAATCATGAATCATGAATTGAATCATGAATCATTAATCATGAATTGAATCATGAATCATGAATCATTAATTGAATCATGAATCATGAATTGAATCATAAATCATGAATCATGAATCATGAATCATGAATCATGAATTGAATCATGAATCATGAATCAAATCATGAATCATGAATTATGAATCATGAATTGAATCATGAATCATGAATCATGAATCATGAATCATGAATTGAATCATAAATCATGAATCATGAATCATGAATTGAATCATAAATCATGAATCATGTATTGAATCATGAATAATGAATCATGAATCGAATCATGAATCATGAATTGAATCACGAGTCATGAATTGAATCATGAATCATGAATCATGAATCATGAATTGAATCATGAATCATGAATTGAACTTGAATCATGAATCATGAATCATGAATTGAATCATGAATCATGAATTGAATCATAAATCATGAATAGAATCATGAATAATGAATTGAATGATGAATCATGAATCATGAATTGAATGATGAATCATGAATTGAATCAGGAATCGAATCATGAATTGAATCATGAATCATGAATTGAATCATGAATCATGAATCATGAATTGAATCATGAATCATGATTCATAAATCGAATCATGAATCATGAATTGAATCGTGAATCGAATCATGAATTGAGTCATGAATCATTATTTAAATCATGAATCATTAATTGAATCATGAATCATGAATCATACATTGAATCATGAATCGTGAATCATGAATCGAATCATGAATCGAATCATGAATTGAATCATGAATCATGAATAATGAATCATGAATTGAATCATGAATCATGAATTGAATCATGAATCATGAATCATAAATTGAATCATGAATCATGAATCAAATCATGAATCATGAATTAAATTATGAATAATGAATCATGAATTGAATCATGAATTTAATCATGAATCATAAATCATGAATCATGAATTGAATCTTGAATCATGAATCAAATCATAAATCATGAATCATACATTGAATCATGAATCATGAATTGAATCATGAATCATGAATCATGAATTGAATCATGAATCATGAATCATGAATCATGAATTGAATCATAAATCATGAATCATGAATCGAATCATGAATCATGAATCATGAATCATGAATCATGAATTGAGTCATGAATCATGAATCATGAATCGAATCATGAATCATGAATTATGAATTGAATCATAAATCATGAATCATGAATTGAATCGTGAATCATGAATCAAATCATTAATCATGAATCATGAATCATGAATTGAATCATGAATCATGAATCATGAATTGAATCATGAATCATGAATCATGAATCATGAATCATGAATCATGAATCATGAATCGAATCATGAATCATTAATCATGAATCATGAATCATGAATCATGAATCAAATCATGAATCATGAATCATGAATCATGAATCATGAATTGAATTATGAATCATGAGTTAAATCATGAATCACGAATCATGAATTAAATCATGAATCATGAATCATAAATCGAATCATGAATCATGAATTGAATCAGGATTCGAATCATGAATCATGAATCATTAATTGAATCATGAATCATGAATCATGAATCATGAATCATGAATTGAATCATGAATCATGAATCATGAATTAAATTATGAATCATGAATCATAATTCGAATCATGAATCATGAATCATGAATCATGAATCATGAATCATGAATCATTAATCATGAATTAAATCATGAATCATGGAATCATGAATTGAATCATGAATCATGAATGATTAATTGAATCATGAATCATGAAACGAATCATAAATCATGAATCATGAATCATGAATCATGAATCATGAATTGAATCATGAATCATGAATCAAATCATGAATCATGAATTATGAATCATGAATTCAATCATGAATCATGAATCATGAATTGAATCATAAATCATGAATCATGAATCGAATCATAAATCATGATTCATGAATCATGAATCATGAATTGAATCATGAATCATGAATCGAATCATGAATCATTAATCATGAATCATGAATCATGAATCAAATCATGAATCATGAATCATGGATTGAATCATGAATCATGAATCATGAATCATGATTTGAATCATAAATCATGAATCATGAATCGAATCATGAATCATGAATTGAGTCATGAATCATGAATCATGAATCGAATCATGAATCATGAATTATGAATTGAATCATAAATCATGAATCATGAATCATGAATCATGAATTGAATCATGAATCATGAATCAAATTATTAATCATGAATCATTAATTGAATCATGAATCATGAATCATGAATCATGAATCATGAATCGAATCATGAATCATTAATCATGAATCATGAATCAAATCATGAATCATGAATCATGAATCATGAATCATGAATCATGAATTGAATTATGAATCATGAGTTAAATCATGAATCACGAATCATGAATTAAATCATGAATCATGAATCATAAATCGAATCATGAATCATGAATTGAATCATGAATCATGAATTAAATTATGAATCATGAATCATGAATCATGAATCATGAATCATTAATCATGAATCATGAATCATGAATCATGAATTATGAATCATTAATCATGAATTAAATCATGAATCATGAATCATGAATTGAATCATTAATCATGAATCATGAATCATGAATCATGAATTATGAATCATTAATCATGAATTAAATCATGAATCATGAATCATGAATCATGAATTGAATCATGAATCATGAATGATTAATTGAATCATGAATCATGAATCGAATCATAAATCATGAATCATGAATCATGAATCATGAATCATGAATCATGAATCGAATCATGAATCATTAATCATGAATCATGAATCATGAATCGAACCATGAATCATGAATCATGAATTAAATCATGAATTATGAATCATGAATCGAATCATGAATCATTAATCATGAATCATGAATCATGAATTGAATCATGAATCATTAATCATGAATTGAATCATTAATCATGAATCATTAATTGAATCATGAATCATGAATTGAATCATAAATCATGAATCATGAATCATGAATCATGAATTAAATTATGAATCATGAGTTAAATCATGAATCATGAATCATAAATCGAATCATGAATCATTAATCATGAATCATGAATCAAATCATGAATCATGAATCATGAATTGAATTATGAATCATGAGTTAAATCATGAATCATGAATCATAAATCGAATCATGAATCATGAATTGAATCAGGATTCGAATCATGAATCATGAATCATTAATTGAATCATGAATCATGAATCATGAATCATGAATCATGAATCATGAATCATGAATCATGAATTGAATCATGAATCATGAATCATGAATTAAATTATGAATCATGAATCATAATTCGAATCATGAATCATTAATCATGAATCATGAATCATGAATCATGAATCATGAATCATTAATCATGAATTAAATCATGAATCATGAATCATGAATTGAATCATGAATCATGAATGATTAATTGAATCATGAATCATGAATCGAATCATAAATCATGAATCATGAATCATGAATCATGAATCATGAATTGAATCATGAATCATGAATCAAATCATGAATCATGAATCATGAATTATGAATCATGAATTGAATCATGAATCATGAATGATTAATTGAATCATGAATCATGAATCAAATCATAAATCATGAATCATGAATCATGAATCATAAATCATGAATCATGGATTGAATCATGAATCATGAATCAAATCATGAATCATGAATCATGAATTATGAATCATGAATTGAATCATGAATCATGAATCATGAATTGAATCATAATCATGAATCATGAATCGAATCATGAATCATTAATCATGAATCATGAATCATGAATTGAATCATGAATCATTAATCATGAATTGAATCATGAATCATGGTTCATGAATCATGAATGATGAATCATGAATCGAATCATGAATCATTAATCATGAATCATGAATCATGAATCAAATCATGAATCATGAATCATGAATTGAATTATGAATCATGAGTTAAATCATGAATCATGAATCATAAATCGAATCATGAATCATGAATTGAATCAGGATTCGAATCATGAATCATGAATCATTAATTGAATCATGAATCATGAATCATGAATCATGAATCATGAATCATGAATGAATCATGAATCATGAATCATGAATTAAATTATGAATCATGAATCATAATTCGAATCATGAATCATTAATCATGAATCATGAATCATGAATCATGAATCATGAATCATTAATCATGAATTAAATCATGAATCATGAATCATGAATTGAATCATGAATCATGAATGATTAATTGAATCATGAATCATGAATCGAATCATAAATCATGATCATGAATCATGAATCATGAATTGAATCATGAATCATGAATCAAATCATGAATCATGAATCATGAATTATGAATCATGAATTGAATCATGAATCATGAATCATGAATTGAATCATAAATCATAAATCATGATTCATGAATCATTAATCATGAATCATGATTCATGAATCGAAACATGAATCATGAATCATGAATTAAATCATAAATCATGAATCATGAATCGAATCATGAATCATTAATCATGAATCAAATCATGAATCATTAATCATGAATTGAATCATAAATCATGAATCATGAATCATGAATCATGAATTAAATCTTGAATCATTAATCAAATCATGAATCATGAATTATGAATCATGAATTGAATCATGAATCATGAATCATGAATCATGAATCATGAATTGAATCATAAATCATGAATCATGAATCATGAATCATGAATTGAATCATAAATCATGAATCATGAATTGAATCATGAATAATGAATCATGAATCGAATCATGAATCATGAATTGAATCATGAATCATGAATTGAATCATTAATCATGAATCATGAATCATGAATTGAATCATGAATCATGAATTGAATCTTGAATCATGAATCATGAATTGAATCATGAATCATGAATTGAATCATAAATCATGAATCGAATCATGAATCATGAATTCAATCATGAATTGAATCATAAATCATGAATAGAATCATGAATAATGAATTGAATGATGAATCATGAATCATGAATTGAATGATGAATCATGAATTGAATCAGGAATAGAATCATGAATTGAATCATGAATCATGAATTGAATCATGAATCATGAATCATGAATTGAATCATAAATCATGATTCATAAATCGAATCATGAATCATGAATTGAATCATGAATCGAATCATGAATTGAGTCATGAATCATTATTTAAATCATGAATCATTAATTGAATCATGAATCATGAATCATACATTGAATCATGAATCGAATCATGAATTGAATCATGAATCATGAATTATGAATCATGAATTGAATCATGAATCATGAATTCAATCATGAATTGAATCATAAATCATGAATAGAATCATGAATAATGAATTGAATGATGAATCATGAATCATGAATTGAATGATGAATCATGAATTGAATCAGGAATAGAATCATGAATTGAATCATGAATCATGAATTGAATCATGAATCATGAATCATGAATTGAATCATAAATCATGATTCATAAATCGAATCATGAATCATGAATTGAATCATGAATCGAATCATGAATTGAGTCATGAATCATTATTTAAATCATGAATCATTAATTGAATCATGAATCATGAATCATACATTGAATCATGAATCGAATCATGAATTGAATCATGAATCATGAATTATGAATCATGAATTGAATCATGAATCATGAATAATGAATCATGAATTGAATCATGAATCATGAATTGAATCATGAATCATGAATCATAAATTGAATCATGAATCAAATCATGAATCATGAATTGAATTATGAATAATGAATCATGATTTGAATCATGAATTGAATCATGAATCATAAATCATGAATCATGAATTGAATCATGAATCATGAATCATAAATCATGAATCATGAATTGAATCATGAATCATGAATCATAAATCATGAATTAAATCATGAATTGAATCATGAATCATGAATTAAATCATGAATCATGAATTGAATCATAAATCATGAATTATGAATCGACTCATGATTTATGAATTGAATCATGAATCATGAATTGAATCATGAATCATGAATCGAATCATGAATAATGAATCATGAATCATGAATTGAATCATGAATTGAATCATGAATCATGAATCGAATCATGAATCATGAATCAAGAATCATAAATCGAATCATGAATCATTAATTGAATCTTGAATCATGAATCATGAATCATGAATTGAATCATGAATTGAATCTTGAATCATGAATCGAATCATGAATCATGAATCAAGAATCATGAATCGAATCATGAATCATGAATTGAATCTTGAATCATGAATCAAGAATCATAAATTGAATCATGAATCATGAATCGAATCATGAATCATGAATCGAATCATGAATAATGAATCAAGAATCATGAATCATGAATTGAATCATGAATCATGAATCATTAATCAAATCATGAATCATGAATCAAGAATCATGAATCGAATCATGAATCATGAATTGAATCATGAATCATGAATCAAGAATCATGAATTGAATCATGAATTGAATCATGAATCATGAATCATGAATCATGAATTAAATCATGAATCATGAATTGAATCATAAATCATGAATTATGAATCGATTCATGAATTATGAATTGAATCATCAATCATGAATTGAATCATGAATCATGAATCGAATCATGAATAATGAATCATGAATCATGAATTGAATCATGAATTGAATCATGAATCATGAATCGAATCATGAATCATGAATCAAGAATCATAAATCGAATCATGAAACATGATTGAATCTTGAATCATCAATCATGAATCATGAATTGAATCATGAATTGAATCTTGAATCATGAATCGAATCATGAATCATGAATCAAGAATCATGAATCGAATCATGAATCATGAATTGAATCTTGAATCATGAATCAAGAATCATAAATTGAATCATGAATCATGAATCATGAATCGAATCATGAATCATGAATCGAATCATGAATAATGAATCATGAATCATGAATCATGAATTGAATCATGGATCATGAATCATTAATCAAATCATGAATCATGAATCAAGAATCATGAATCGAATCATGAATCATGAATTGAATCATGAATCATGAATCATGAATTGAATCATGAATCATGAATCAAATAAATTAATCATGAATCATGAATCGAATCATGAATCATGAATCATGAAATAAATCATGAATCATGAATCATGAATCGAATCATGAATCATGAATCATGAATCATGAATCGAATCATGAATCATGAATCATGAATCATTAATCATTAATCATGAATTAAATAATGAATCATAAATCATGAATCATGAATCATGAATTGAATCATGAATCATGAATTATGAATCATGAATTGAATCATGAATCATGAATTATGAATCATGAATTGAATCATGAATCATGAATTATGAATCATGAATTGAATCATGAATCATGAATCATGAATCATGAATCATGAATTGAATCATAAATTATGAATCATGAATCATGAATCATGAATTCAATCATGAATCATGAATTATGCATCATGAATTGAATCATGATTCATGAATCATGAATTGAATCATGAATCATAAATTGAATCATGAATCATGAATTGAATCATGAATCATGAATTATGAATCATGAATTGAATCATGAATCATGAATCAACATGAATCATGAATTATGAATCATGAATTGAATCATGAATCATGAATCATAAATTGAATCATGAATCATGAATTGAATCATGAATCATGAATTATGAATCATGAATTGAATCATAAATTATGAATCATGAATCATGAATCATGAATCATGAATCATGAATTGAATCATGAATCATGAATTATGCATCATGAATTGAATCATGATTCATGAATTATGAATTGAATCATGAATCATGAATCATGAATCATGAATTGAATCATGAATCATGAATTATGCATCATGAATGGAATCATGATTCATGAATTATGAATTGAATCATGAATCATGAACCATAAATTGAATCATGAATCATGAATTGAATCATGAATCATGAATCTTGAATCATGAATCATGAATTGAATCATGAATCATGAATTGAATCATGAATCATGAATCATGAATTGAATCATGAATCATGAATTGAATCATGAATCATGAATCATGAATCATGAATTGAATCATAAATCATGAATCATGAATCGAATCATAAATCATGATTCATGAATCATGAATTGAATCATGAATCATGAATCATGAATCATTAATTGAATCATGAATCATGAATCATGAATCGAATCATGAATCATGAATCATGAATTAAATCATGAATCATGAATCATGAGTCATGAATCATTAATTAAATCATGAATCATGAATTGAATCATAAATCATGAATCATGAATCATGAATCATGAATTGAATCATGAATCATGAATCATGAATTGAAACACGAATCATGATTCATAATCGAATCATGAATCATGAATTGAATCATGAATCGAATCATGAATTGAGTCATGAATCATTATTTAAATCATGAATCATTAATTGAATCATGAATCTTGAATCATACATTGAATCATGAATCATGAATTGAATCATGAATCATGAATTATGAATCATAAATTGAATCATGAATCCTGAATAATGAATCATGAATTGAATCATGAATCATGAATCAAATCATGAATCATGAATCATGAATTATGAATCATGAATTGAATCATGAATCATGAATCATGAATTGAATCATAAATCATAAATCATGATTCATAATTCATGAATCATGAATCGAATCATGAATCATGAATCGAATCATGAATCATTGAATCATTAATCATGAATTGAATCATAAATCATGAATCATGAATCGAATCATGAATCATTAATCATGAATCATGAATCATGAATTGAATCATGAATCATTAATCATGAATTGAATCATAAATCATGAATCATGAATCATGAATTAAATCATGAATCATGAATTGAATCATGAATCATGAATCATGAATCATGAATTGAATCATAAATCATGAATCATGAATCATGAATCATGAATTGAATCATAAATCATGAATCATGAATTGAATCATGAATAATGAATCATGAATCGAATCATGAATCATGAATTGAATCATGGATCATGAATTGAATCATTAATCATGAATCATGAATCATGAATCATGAATTGAATCATGAATCATGAATTGAATCTTGAATCATGAATCATGAATCATGAATTGAATCATGAATCATGAATCAAATCATGAATCATGAATTCAATCATGAATTGAATCATAAATCATGAATAGAATCATGAATAATGAATTGAATGATGAATCATGAATCATGAATTGAATGATGAATCATGAATTGAATCAGGAATCGAATCATGAATTGAATCATGAATCATGAATCATGAATTGAATCATAAATCATGATTCATAAATCGAATCATGAATCATGAATTGAATCATGAATCGAATCATGAATTGAGTCATGAATCATTATTTAAATCATGAATCATTAATTGAATCATGAATCATGAATCATACATTGAATCATGAATCGAATCATGAATTGAATCATTAATCATGAATTATGAATCATGAATTGAATCATGAATCATGAATAATGAATCATGAATTGAATCATGAATCATGAATTGAATCATGAATCATGAATCATACATTGAATCATGAATCGAATCATGAATTGAATCATGAATCATGAATTATGAATCATGAATTGAATCATGAATCATGAATAATGAATCATGAATTGAATCATGAATCATGAATTGAATCATGAATCATGAATTGAATCATGAATCATGAATCATAAATTGAATCATGAATCATGAATCAAATCATGAATCATGAATTGAATTATGAATAATGAATCAAGATTTGAATCATGAATTGAATCATGAATCATAAATCATGAATCATGAATCATGAATTGAATCATGAATCATGAATCATAAATCATGAATTAAATCATGAATTGAATCATGAATCATGAATTAAATCATGAATTGAATCATAAATCATGAATTATGAATCGACTTATGAATTATGAATTGAATCATGAATCATGAATTGAATCATGAATCATGAATCATGAATTGAATCATAAATCATAAATCATGATTCATGAATCATGAATCATGAATCGAATCATGAATCATGAATCGAATCATGAATCATTGAATCATTAATCATGAATTGAATCATAAATCATGAATCATGAATCGAATCATGAATCATTAATCATGAATCATGAATCATGAATTGAATCATGAATCATTAATCATGAATTGAATCATAAATCATGAATCATGAATCATGAATCATGAATCATGAATTAAATCATGAATCATGAATTAAATCATGAATCATGAATTATGAATCATGAATTGAATCATGAATCATGAATCATGAATCATGAATTGAATCATAAATCATGAATCATGAATCATGAATTGAATCATAAATCATGAATCATGAATTGAATCATGAATAATGAATCATGAATCGAATCATGAATCATGAATTGAATCATGGATCATGAATTGAATCATTAATCATGAATCATGAATTGAATCATGAATCATGAATTGAATCTTGAATCATGAATCATGAATCATGAATTGAATCATGAATCATGAATCAAATCATGAATCATGAATTCAATCATGAATTGAATCATAAATCATGAATAGAATCATGAATAATGAATTGAATGATGAATCATGAATCATGAATTGAATGATGAATCATGAATTGAATCAGGAATCGAATCATGAATTGAATCATGAATCATGAATCATGAATTGAATCATAAATCATGATTCATAAATCGAATCATGAATCATGAATTGAATCATGAATCGAATCATGAATTGAGTCATGAATCATTATTTAAATCATGAATCATTAATTGAATCATGAATCATGAATCATACATTGAATCATGAATCGAATCATGAATTGAATCATTAATCATGAATCATGAATCATGAATTGAATCATGAATCATGAATAATGAATCATGAATTGAATCATGAATCATGAATTGAATCATGAATCATGAATCATACATTGAATCATGAATCGAATCATGAATTGAATCATGAATCATGAATTATGAATCATGAATTGAATCATGAATCATGAATAATGAATCATGAATTGAATCATGAATCATGAATTAAATCATGAATCATGAATCATAAATTGAATCATGAATCATGAATCAAATCATGAATCATGAATTGAATTATGAATAATGAATCAAGATTTGAATCATGAATTGAATCATGAATCATAAATCATGAATCATGAATCATGAATTGAATCATGAATCATAAATCATGAATTAAATCATGAATTGAATCATGAATCATGAATTAAATCATGAATCATGAATTGAATCATAAATCATGAATTATGAATCGACTTATGAATTATGAATTGAATCATGAATCATGAATTGAATCATGAATCATGAATCGAATCATGAATAATGAATCATGAATCATGAATTGAATCATGAATTGAATCATGAATCATGAATCGAATCATGAATCATGAATCAAGAATCATAAATCGAATCATGAATCATGAATTGAATCTTGAATCATGAATAGAATCATGAATAATGAATTGAATGATGAATCATGAATCATGAATTCAATCATGAATTGAATCTTGAATCATGAATCAAGAATCATAAATTGAATCATGAATCATGAATCGAATCATGAATCATGAATCGAATCATGAATAATGAATCATGAATCATGAATCATGAATTGAAATCATGAATCATGAATCATTAATCAAATCATGAATCATGAATCAAGAATCATGAATCGAATCATGAATCATGAATTGAATCATGAATCATGAATCAAGAATCATGAATTGAATCATGAATTGAATCATGAATCATGAATCATGAATTAAATCATGAATCATGAATTGAATCATAAATCATGAATTATGAATCGATTCATGAATTATGAATTGAATCATCAATCGTGAATTGAATCATGAATCATGAATCGAATCATGAATAATGAATCATGAATCATGAATTGAATCATGAATTGAATCATGAATCATGAATCGAATCATGAATCATGAATCAAGAATCATAAATCGAATCATGAAACATGAATTGAATCTTGAATCATGAATCATGAATCATGAATTGAATCATGAATTGAATCTTGAATCATGAATCGAATCATGAATCATGAATCAAGAATCATGAATCGAATCATGAATCATGAATTGAATCTTGAATCATGAATCAAGAATCATAAATTGAATCATGAATCATGAATCATGAATCGAATCATGAAATCATGAATCGAATCATGAATAATGAATCATGAATCATGAATCATGAATTGAATCATGGATCATGAATCATTAATCAAATCATGAATCATGAATCAAGAATCATGAATCGAATCATGAATCATGAATTGAATCATGAATCATGAATCATGAATTGAATCATGAATCATGAATCAAATAATTAATCATGAATCATGAATCGAATCATGAATCATGAATCATGAAATAAATCATGAATCATGAATCATGAATCGAATCATGAATCATGAATCATGAATCATGAATCGAATCATGAATCATGAATCATGAATCATTAATCATTAATCATGAATTAAATAATGAATCATAAATCATGAATCATGAATCATGAATTGAATCATGAATCATGAATTATGAATCATGAATTGAATCATGAATCATGAATTATGAATCATGAATTGAATCATGAATCATGAATCATGAATCATGAAATTGAATCATAAATTATGAATCATGAATCATGAATCATGAATTCAATCATGAATCATGAATTATGCATCATGAATTGAATCATGATTCATGAATCATGAATTGAATCATGAATCATGAATCATAAATTGAATCATGAATCATGAATTGAATCATGAAATCATGAATTATGAATCATGAATTGAAATCATGAATCATGAATCATGAATTATGAATCATGAATTGAATCATGAATCATGAATCATAAATTGAATCATGAATCATGAATTGAATCATGAATCATGAATTATGAATCATGAATTGAATCATAAATTATGAATCATGAATCATGAATCATGAATCATGAATCATGAATTGAATCATGAATCATGAATTATGCATCATGAATTGAATCATGATTCATGAATTATGAATTGAATCATGAATCATGAATCATGAATCATGAATTGAATCATGAATCATGAATTATGCATCATGAATTGAATCATGATTCATGAATTATGAATTGAATCATGAATCATGAACCATAAATTGAATCATGAATCATGAATTGAATCATGAATCATGAATCATGAATTGAATCATGAATCATGAATTGAATCATGAATCATGAATCATGAATCATGAATTGAATCATAAATCATGAATCATGAATCGAATCATAAATCATGATTCATGAATCATGAATTGAATCATGAATCATGAAATCATGAATCATTAATTGAATCATGAATCATGAATCATGAATCGAATCATGAATCATGAATCATGAATTAAATCATGAATCATGAATCATGAATCATGAATCATTAATTAAATCATGAATCATGAATTGAATCATAAATCATGAATCATGAATCATGAATCATGAATTGAATCATGAATCATGAATCATGAATTGAAACATGAATAATGATTCATAAATCGAATCATGAATCATGAATTGAATCATGAATCGAATCATGAATTGAGTCATGAATCATTATTTAAATCATGAATCATTAATTGAATCATGAATCTTGAATCATACATTGAATCATGAATCATGAATTGAATCATGAATCATGAATTATGAATCATGAATTGAATCATGAATCCTGAATAATGAATCATGAATTGAATCATGAATCATGAATCAAATCATGAATCATGAATCATGAATTATGAATCATGAATTGAATCATGAATCATGAATCATGAATTGAATCATAAATCATAAATCATGATTCATGAATCATGAATCATGAATCGAATCATGAATCATGAATCGAATCATGAATCATTGAATCATTAATCATGAATTGAATCATAAATCATGAATCATGAATCGAATCATGAATCATTAATCATGAATCATGAATCGTGAATTGAATCATGAATCATTAATCATGAATTGAATCATAAATCATGAATCATGAATCATGAATCATGAATCATGAATTAAATCATGAATCATGAATTAAATCATGAATCATGAATTATGAATCATGAATTGAATCATGAATCATGAATCATGAATCATGAATTGAATCATAAATCATGAATCATGAATCATGAATCATGAATTGAATCATAAATCATGAATCATGAATTGAATCATGAATAATGAATCATGAATCGAATCATGAATCATGAATTGAATCATGGATCATGAATTGAATCATAAATCATGAATCATGAATCATGAATTGAATCATGAATCATGAATTGAATCTTGAATCATGAATCATGAATCATGAATTGAATCATGAATCATGAATCAAATCATGAATCATGAATTCAATCATGAATTGAATCATAAATCATGAATAGAATCATGAATAATGAATTGAATGATGAATCATGAATCATGAATTGAATGATGAATCATGAATTGAATCAGGAATCGAATCATGAATTGAATCATGAATCATGAATCATTGAATTGAATCATAAATCATGATTCATAAATCGAATCATGAATCATGAATTGAATCATGAATCGAATCATGAATTGAGTCATGAATCATTATTTAAATCATGAATCATTAATTGAATCATGAATCATGAATCATACATTGAATCATGAATCGAATCATGAATTGAATCATTAATCATGAATTATGAATCATGAATTGAATCATGAATCATGAATAATGAATCATGAATTGAATCATGAATCATGAATTGAATCATGAATCATGAATCATACATTGAATCATGAATCGAATCATGAATTGAATCATGAATCATGAATTATGAATCATGAATTGAATCATGAATCATGAATAATGAATCATGAATTGAATCATGAATCATGAATTGAATCATGAATCATGAATCATAAATTGAATCATGAATCATGAATCAAATCATGAATCATGAATTGAATTATGAATAATGAATCAAGATTTGAATCATGAATTGAATCATGAATCATAAATCATGAATCATGAATCATGAATTGAATCATGAATAATGAATCATAAATCATGAATTAAATCATGAATTGAATCATGAATCATGAATTAAATCATGAATTGAATCATAAATCATGAATTATGAATCGAATTATGAATTATGAATTGAATCATGAATCATGAATTGAATCATGAATCATGAATCGAATCATGAATTATGAATCATGAATTGATTCATGAATCATGAATCATGAATTGAATCATAAATCATAAATCATGATTCATGAATCATGAATCATGAATCGAATCATGAATCATGAATCGAATCATGAATCATTGAATCATTAATCATGAATTGAATCATAAATCATGAATCATGAATCGAATCATGAATCATTAATCATGAATCATGAATCATGAATTGAATCATGAATCATTAATCATGAATTGAATCATAAATCATGAATCATGAATCATGAATCATGAATTAAATCATGAATCATGAATTAAATCATGAATCATGAATTATGAATCATGAATTGAATCATGAATCATGAATCATGAATCATGAATTGAATCATAAATCATGAATCATGAATCATGAATTGAATCATAAATCATGAATCATGAATTGAATCATGAATAATGAATCATGAATCGAATCATGAATCATGAATTGAATCATGGATCATGAATTGAATCATTAATCATGAATCATGAATCATGAATCATTAATTGAATCATGAATCATGAATTGAATCTTGAATCATGAATCATGAATCATGAATTGAATCATGAATCATGAATCAAATCATGAATCATGAATTCAATCATGAATTGAATCATAAATCATGAATAGAATCATGAATAATGAATTGAATGATGAATCATGAATCATGAATTGAATGATGAATCATGAATTGAATCAGGAATCGAATCATGAATTGAATCATGAATCATGAATCATGAATTGAATCATAAATCATGATTCATAAATCGAATCATGAATCATGAATTGAATCATGAATCGAATCATGAATTGAGTCATGAATCATTATTTAAATCATGAATCATTAATTGAATCATGAATCATGAATCATACATTGAATCATGAATCGAATCATGAATTGAATCATTAATCATGAATTATGAATCATGAATTGAATCATGAATCATGAATAATGAATCATGAATTGAATCATGAATCATGAATTGAATCATGAATCATGAATCATACATTGAATCATGAATCGAATCATGAATTGAATCATGAATCATGAATTATGAATCATGAATTGAATCATGAATCATGAATAATGAATCATGAATTGAATCATGAATCATGAATTGAATCATGAATCATGAATCATAAATTGAATCATGAATCATGAATCAAATCATGAATCATGAATTGAATTATGAATAATGAATCAAGATTTGAATCATGAATTGAATCATGAATCATAAATCATGAATCATGAATCATGAATTGAATCATGAATCATGAATCATAAATCATGAATTAAATCATGAATTGAATCATGAATCATGAATTAATTCATGAATCATGAATTGAATCATAAATCATGAATTATGAATCGACTTATGAATTATGAATTGAATCATGAATTGAATCATGAATCATGAATCGAATCATGAATAATGAATCATGAATCATGAATTGAATCATGAATTGAATCATGAATCATGAATCGAATCATGAATCATGAATTGAATCTTGAATCATGAATAGAATCATGAATAATGAATTGAATGATGAATCATGAATCATGAATTCAATCATGAATTGAATCATAAATCATGAATAGAATCATGAATAATGAATTGAATGATGAATCATGAATCATGAATTGAATGATGAATCATGAATTGAATCAGGAATCGAATCATGAATTGAATCATGAATCATGAATCATGAATTGAATCATAAATCATGATTCATAAATCGAATCATGAATTGAATCATGAATCGAATCATGAATTGAATCATAAATCATGATTCATAAATCGAATCATGAATCATGAATTGAATCATGAATCGAATCATGAATTGAGTCATGAATTGAATCATGAATCATGAATTATGAATCATGAATTGAATCATGAATCATGAATAATGAATCATGAATTGAATCATGAATCATGAATTGAATCATGAATCATGAATCATACATTGAATCATGAATCGAATCATGAATTGAATCATGAATCATGAATTATGAATCATGAATTGAATCATGAATCATGAATAATGAATCATGAATTGAATCATGAATCATGAATTGAATCATGAATCATGAATCATAAATTGAATCATGAATCATGAATCAAATCATGAATCATGAATTGAATTATGAATAATGAATCAAGATTTGAATCATGAATTGAATCATGAATCATAAATCATGAATCATGAATCATGAATTGAATCATGAATCATGAATCATGAATTAAATCATGAATTGAATCATGAATCATGAATTAAATCATGAATCATGAATTGAATCATAAATCATGAATTATGAATCGACTTATGAATTATGAATTGAATCATGAATCATGAATTGAATCATGAATCATGAATCTAATCATGAATAATGAATCATGAATCATGAATTGAATCATGAATTGAATCATGAATCATGAATCGAATCATGAATCATGAATCAAGAATCATAAATCGAATCATGAATCATGAATTGAATCTTGAATCATGAATCATGAATCATGAATTGAATCATGAATTGAATCTTGAATCATGAATCGAATCATGAATCATGAATCAAGAATCATGAATCGAATCATGAATCATGAATTGAATCTTGAATCATGAATCAAGAATCATAAATTGAATCATGAATCATGAATCATGAATCGAATCATGAATCATGAATCGATTCATGAATAATGAATCATGAATCATGAATCATGAATTGAATCATGAATCATGAATCATTAATCAAATCATGAATCATGAATCGAATCATGAATCATGAATTGAATCATGAATCATGAATCAAGAATCATGAATTGAATCATGAATTGAATCATGAATCATGAATCATGAATTAAATCATGAATCATGAATTGAATCATGAATCATGAATCAAGAATCGTGAATTGAATCATGAATTGAATCATGAATCATGAATCCTGAATCATGAATTGAATCATGAATCATGAATCATTAATTGAATCATGAATCATGAATCATGAATCATGAATTGAATCATGAATCATGAATCATAAATCAAATCATGAATCATGAATTGAATCATGAATCATGAATCTTGAATCATGAATCATGAATCTTGAATCATGAATCATGAATTGAATCATGAATCATGAATCATGAATTGAATCATGAATCATGAATCAAATAATTAATCATGAATCATGAATCGAATCATGAATCATGAATCATGAAATAAATCATGAATCATGAATCATGAATCGAATCATGAATCATGAATCATGAATCGAATCATGAATCATGAATCATGAATCATTAATCATTAATCATGAATTAAATCATGAATCATAAATCATGAATCATGAATCATGAATTGAATCATGAATCATGAATTATGAATCATGAATTGAATCATGAATCATGAATCATGAATCATGAATTGAATCATAAATTATGAATCATGAATCATAAATCATGAATCATGAATTGAATCATGAATCATGAATTATGCATCATGAATTGAATCATGATTCATGAATCATGAATTGAATCATGAATCATGAATCATAAATTGAATCATGAATCATAAATTGAATCATGAATCATGAATCGAATCATGAATAATGAATCATGAATCATGAATTGAATCATGAATTGAATCATGAATCATGAATCGAATCATGAATCATGAATCAAGAATCATAAATCGAATCATGAATCATGAATTGAATCTTGAATCATGAATCATGAATTGAATCATGAATTGAATCTTGAATCATGAATCGAATCATGAATCATGAATCAAGAATCATGAATCGAATCATGAATCATGAATTGAATCTTGAATCATGAATCAAGAATCATAAATTGAATCATGAATCATGAATCATGAATCGAATCATGAATCATGAATCGAATCATGAATAATGAATCATGAATCATGAATTGAATCATGAATCATGAATCATAAATCAAATCATGAATCATGAATCAAGAATCATGAATCGAATCATGAATCATGAATTGAATCATGAATCATGAATCAAGAATCATGAATTGAATCATGAATTGAATCATGAATCATGAATCATGAATCATGAATTAAATCATGAATCATGAATTGAATCATAAATCATGAATTATGAATCGATTCATGAATTATGAATTGAATCATGAATCATAAATTGAATCATGAATCATGAATCGAATCATGAATAATGAATCATGAATCATGAATTGAATCATGAATTGAATCATGAATCATGAATCGAATCATGAATCATGAATCAAGAATCATAAATCGAATCATGAATCATGAATTGAATCTTGAATCATGAATCATGAATCATGAATTGAATCATGAATTGAATCTTGAATCATGAATCGAATCATGAATCATGAATCAAGAATCATGAATCGAATCATGAATCATGAATGAATCTTGAATCATGAATCAAGAATCATAAATTGAATCATGAATCATGAATCATGAATCGATACATGAATCATGAATCGAATCATGAATAATGAATCATGAATCATGAATCATGAATTGAATCATGGATCATGAATCATTAATCAAATCATGAATCATGAATCAAGAATCATGAATCGAATCATGAATCATGAATTGATTAATGAATCATGAATCAAGAATGGTGAATTGAATCATGAATTGAATCATGAATCATGAATCCTGAATCATGAATTGAATCATGAATCATGAATCATTAATTGAATCATGAATCATGAATCATGAATCATGAATTGAATCATGAATCATGAATCATAAATCAAATCATGAATCATGAATTGAATCATGAATCATGAATCATTAATTGAATATTGAATCATGAATCATGAATTGAATCATGAATCATGAATTGAATCATGAATCATGAATCATGAATTGAATCATGAATCATGAATCAAATAATTAATCATGAATCATGAATCGAATCATGAATCATGAATCATGAAATAAATCATGAATCATGAATCATGAATCGAATCATGAATCATGAATCATGAATCATGAATCGAATCATGAATCATGAATCATGAATCATTAATCATTAATCATGAATTAAATCATGAATCATAAATCATAAATCATGAATCATGAATTGAATCATGAATCATGAATCATGAATTATGAATCATGAATTGAATCATGAATCATGAATTATGAATCATGAATTGAATCATGAATCATGAATCATGAATCATGAATCATGAATTGTATCATAAATTATGAATCATGAATCATGAATCATGAATCATGAATTGAATCATGAATCATGAATTATGCATCATGAATTGAATCATGATTCATGAATCATGAATTGAATCATGAATCATGAATCATAAATTGAATCATGAATCATGAATTGAATCATGAATCATGAATTATGAATCATGAATTGAATCATGAATCATGAATCATGAATTATGAATCATGAATTGAATCATGAATCATGAATCATGAATCATGAATCATGAATTGAATCATAAATTATGAATCATGAATCATGAATCATGAATCATGAATCATGAATTGAATCATGAATCATGAATTATGCATCATGAATTGAATCATGATTCATGAATTATGAATTGAATCATGAATCATGAACCATAAATTGAATCATGAATCATGAATTGAATCATGAATCATGAATCTTGAATCATGAATCATGAATTGAATCATGAATCATGAATTGAATCATGAATCATGAATTGAATCATGAATCATGAATCATGAATTGAATCATAAATCATGAATCATGAATCGAATCATAAATCATGATTCATGAATCATGAATTGAATCATGAATCATGAATCATGAATCATTAATTGAATCAAGAATCATGAATCATGAATCGAATCATGAATCATGAATCATGAATTAAATCATGAATCATGAATCATGAATCGAATCATAAATCATGATTCATGAATCATGAATTGAATCATGAATCATGAATCATGAATCATTAATTAAATCATGAATCATGAATTGAATCATAAATCATGAATCATGAATCATGAATCATGAATTGAATCATGAATCATGAATCATGAATTGAAACATGAATCATGATTCATAAATCGAATCATGAATCATGAATTGAATCATGAATCGAATCATGAATTGAGTCATGAATCATTATTTAAATCATGAATCATTAATTGAATCATGAATCATGAATCATACATTGAATCATGAATCATGAATTGAATCATGAATCATGAATTATGAATCATGAATTGAATCATGAATCATGAATAATGAATCATGAATTGAATCATGAATCATGAATCAAATCATGAATCATGAATTGAATTATGAATAATGAATCATGAATTGAATCATGAATAGAATCATGAATCATGAATTATGAATCATGAATCATGAATTGAATCATGAATCATGAATCATAAATCATAAATTAAATCATGAATTGAATCATGAATCATGAATTAAATTATGAATCAAGAATTGAATCATGAATCATGAATCATGAATTGACTCATGAATTATGAATTGAATCATGAATCATGAATCATGAATCATGAATTGAATCATGAATTGAATCATGAATCATGAATCAAATCATGATTCATGAATCAAGAATCATAAATCGAATCATGAATCATGAATTGAATCTTGAATCATGAATCATGAATCATGAATTGAATCATGAATTGAATCATTAATCATGAATTGAATGAAGAATCATGAATCGAATCATGAATCATGAATTGAATCTTGAAACATGAATCAAGAATCATAAATTGAATCATGAATCATGAATCATGAATCGAATCATGAATCATGAATCGAATCATGAATAATGAATCATGAATCATGAATCATGAATTGAATCATAAATCATGAATCATTAGTCAAATCATGAATCATGAATCAAGAATCATGAATCGAATCATGAATCATGAATTGAATCATGAATCATGAATCAAGAATCATGAATTGAATCATGAATTGAATCATGAATCATGAATCATGAATTGAATCATGAATCATGAATCATGAATTGAATTATGAATCATGAACCATGAATCATGAATTGAATCATGAATCATAAATCAAATCATGAATCATGAATTGAATCATGAATCATGAATCTTGAATCATGAATCATGAATTGAATCATGAATCATGAATTGAATCATGAATCATGAATTGAATCATAAATCATGAATCATGAATCGAATCATAAATCATGAATCATGAATTGAATCATGAATCAAATCATTAATCATGAATCATGAATCGAATCATGAATCATGAATCATGAATCATGAATCGAATCATGAATCATGAATCATGAATTGAATCATGAATCATGAATCAAATCATTAATCCGGAAACATGAATCATGAATCGAATCATGAATCATGAATCATGAATTAAATCATGAATCATGAATCAAATCATGAATCATTAATCATGAATCATGAATCATGAATCGAATCATGAATCATGAATCATGAATCATGAATCATTAATCATGAATTAAATCATGAATCATGAATCATGAATTGAATCATGAATCATGAATTGAATCATGAATCATGAATCATGAATCATGAATCATGAATTGAATCATAAATCATGAATCATGAATCGAATCATAAATCATGAATCATGAATTGAATCATGAATCATGAATCAAATCATTAATCATGAATCATGAATCGAATCATAAATCATGAATCATGAATCGAATCATAAATCATGAATCAAATCATTAATCCGGAAACATGAATCATGAATCGAATCATGAATCATGAATCATGAATTAAATCATGAATCATGAATCAAATCATGAATCATGAATCATGAATTATGAATCATGAATTATGAATCATGAATTAAATCATGAATCATGAATTGAATCATGAATCATGAATGTTTAATTGAATCATGAATCAAGAATCGAATCATAAATCATGAATCATGAATCATGAATCATGAATCATGAATTGAATCATGAATCATGAATCAAATCATGAATCATGAATCATGAATTATGAATCATGAATTCAATCATGAATCATGAATCATGAATTGAATCATAAATCATGAATCATGAATCGAATCATGAATCATGAATCGAATCATGAATCATTAATCATGAATCATGAATCATTATTCGAATCATGAATTATGAATCATGAATTGAATCATGAATCATGAATCATGAATCATGAATTGAATCATGAATCATGAATCGAATCATGAATCATTAATCATGAATCATGAATCATTATTCGAATCATGAATCATGAATCATGAATTGAATCATAAATCATGAATCATGAATCGAATCATGAATCATGAATCATGAATCATGAATCATGAATTGAGTCATGAATCATGAATCATGAATCGAATCATGAATCATGAATTATGAATTGAATCATGAATTGATTCATGAATCATGAATCATGAATCGAATCATGAATCATGAATCAAATCATTAATCATGAATCATGAATTGAATCATGAATCATGAATCATGAATTGAATCATGAATCATGAATCATGAATCATGAATCATGAATCGAATCATGAATCATTAATCATGAATCATGAATCATGAATCAAATCATGAATCATGAATCATGAATCATGAATTGAATTATGAATCATGAGTTAAATCATGAATCACGAATCATGAATTAAATCATGAATCATGAATCATAAATCGAATCATGAATCATGAATTGAATCAGGATTCGAATCATGAATCATGAATCATTAATTGAATCATGAATCATGAATCATGAATCATGAATTGAATCATGAATCATGAATCATGAATTAAATTATGAATCATGAATCATAATTCGAATCATGAATCATTAATCATGAATCATGAATCATGAATCATGAATCATGAATCATTAATCATTAATCATGAATTAAATCATGAATCATGAATCATGAATTGAATCATGAATCATGAATGATTAATTGAATCATGAATCGAATCATAAATCATGAATCATGAATCATGAATCATGAATCATGAATTGAATCATGAATCATGAATCATGAATCATGAATTGAATCATAAATCATGAATCATGAATCGAATCATAAATCATGATTCATGAATCATGAATCATGAATTGAATCATGAATCATGAATCGAATCATGAATCATTAATCATGAATCATTAATCATGAATCGAACCATGAATCATGAATCATGAATTAAATCATGAATCATGAATCATGAATCGAATCATGAATCATTAATCATGAATCATGAATCATGAATTGAATCATGAATCATTAATCATGAATTGAATCATGAATCATGAATCATTAATTGAATCATGAATCATGAATTGAATCATAAATCATGAATCATGAAGTGAATCATGAATCATGGTTCATGAATCATGAATCATGAATAATGAATCATGAATCTAATCATGAATCATTAATCATGAATCATGAATCATGAATCAAATCATGAATCATGAATCATGAATCATTAATTGAATTATGAATCATGAGTTAAATCATGAATCATGAATCATAAATCGAATCATGAATCATGAATTGAATCAGGATTCGAATCATGAATCATTAATTGAATCATGAATCATGAATCATGAATCATGAATCATGAATCATGAATTGAATCATGAATCATGAATCATGAATTAAATTATGAATCATGAATCAAATCATGAATCATGAATCATGAATTATGAATCATGAATTGAATCATGAATCATGAATCATGAATTGAATCATAAATCATGAATCATGAATCGAATCATAAATCATGATTCATGAATCATGAATTGAATCATGAATCGAATCATGAATCATTAATCATGAATCATGAATCATGAATCGAAACATGAATCATGAATCATGAATTAAATCATGAATCATGAATCATGAATCGAATCATGAATCATTAATCATGAATCATGAATCATGAATTGAATCATGAATCATTAATCATGAAATGAATCATAAATCATGAATCATGAATCATGAATCATGAATCATGAATCATGAATTGAATCATGAATCATGAATCAAATCATGAATCATGAATCATGAATTATGAATCATGAATTGAATCATGAATCATGAATCATGAATCATGAATTGAATCATAAATCATGAATCATGAATTGAATCATAAATCATGAATCATGAATTGAATCATGAATAATGAATCATGAATCATGAATCATGAATTGAATCATGAATCATTAATCATTAATCAAATCATGAATCATGAATCAAGAATCATGAATCGAATCATGAATCATGAATTGAATCATGAATCATGAATCAAGAATCATGAATTGAATCATGAATTGAATCATGAATCATGAATCATGAATTAAATCATGAATCATGAATTGAATCATAAATCATGAATTATGAATCGACTCATGAATTATGAATTGAATCATGAATCATGAATCATGAATCGAATCATGAATAATGAATCATGAATCATGAATTGAATCATGAATTGAATCATGAATCAAGAATCGAATCATGAATCATGAATCAAGAATCATAAATCGAATCATGAATCATGAATTGAATCTTGAATCATGAATCA
Organism: Mixophyes fleayi; assembly: GCF_038048845.1. Taxonomy (NCBI): domain Eukaryota; kingdom Metazoa; phylum Chordata; class Amphibia; order Anura; family Limnodynastidae; genus Mixophyes; species Mixophyes fleayi. The sequence continues at coordinate 71,177 of NW_027446027.1, forward strand.
TGAATCATGAATTGAATCTTGAATCATGAATCAAGAATCATGAATCGAATCATGAATCATGAATCAAGAATCATGAATCGAATCATGAATCATGAATTGAATCTTGAATCATGAATCAAGAATCATAAATTGAATCATGAATCATGAATCGAATCATGAATCATGAATCATGAATCATGAATTGAATCATGGATCATGAATCATTAATCAAATCATGAATCATGAATCAAGAATCATGAATCGAATCATGAATCATGAATTGAATCATGAATCATGAATCAAGAATCGTGAATTGAATCATGAATTGAATCATGAATCATGAATCCTGAATCATGAATTGAATCATGAATCATGAATCATTAATTGAATCATGAATCATGAATCATGAATCATGAATTGAATCATGAATCATGAATCATAAATCAAATCATGAATCATGAATTGAATCATGAATTGAATCATGAATCATGAATCATTAATTGAATCATGAATCATGAATCATGAATCATGAATTGAATCATGAATCATGAATCATAAATCAAATCATGAATCATGAATTGAATCATGAATCATGAATCTTGAATCATGAATCATGAATTGAATCATGAATCATGAATTGAATCATGAATCATGAATCATGAATCATGAATCATGAATCAAATCATTAATCATGAATCATGAATCGAATCATGAATCATGAATCATGAATTGAATCATGAATCATGAATCAAACAATTAATCATGAATCATGATTCGAATCATGAATCATGAATCATGAAATAAATCATGAATCATGAATCATGAATCGAATCATGAATCATGAATCATGAATCATGAATCGAATCATGAATCATGAATCATGAATCATTAATCATTAATCATGAATTAAATCATGAATCATAAATCATGAATCATGAATCATGAATTGAATCATGAATCATGAATTATGAATCATGAATTGAATCATGAATCATGAATTATGAATCATGAATTGAATCATGAATCATGAATCATGAATCATGAATTGAATCATAAATTATAAATCATGAATCATGAATCATGAATCATGAATCATGAATTGAATCATGAATCATGAATTATGCATCATGAATTGAATCATGATTCATGAATCATGAATTGAATCATGAATCATGAATCATAAATTGAATCATGAATCATTAATTGAATCATGAATCATGAATTATGAATCATGAATTGAATCATGAATCATGAATCATGAATTATGAATCATGAATTGAAGCATGAATCATGAATCATGAATCATGAATTGAATCATAAATTATGAATCATGAATCATGAATCATGAATCATGAATCATGAATTGAATCATGAATCATGAATTATGCATCATGAATTGAATCATGATTCATGAATTATGAATTGAATCATGAATCATGAACCATAAATTGAATCATGATTCATGAATTGAATCATGAATCATGAATCTTGAATCATGAAACATGAATTGAATCATGAATAATGAATTGAATCATGAATCATGAATCATGAATTGAATCATGAATCATGAATTGAATCATGAATCATGAATCATGAATCATGAATTGAATCATAAATCATGAATCATGAATCGAATCATAAATCATGATTCATGAATCATGAATTGAATCATGAATCATGAATCATGAATCATGAATTGAATCATGAATCATGAATCATAAATCGAATCATGAATCATGAATTAAATCATGAATCATGAATCATGAATCATGAATCATGAATCATGATTCATAAATCGAATCATGAATCATGAATTGAATCATGAATCGAATCATGAATTGAGTCATGAATCATTATTTAAATCATGAATCATTAATTGAATCATGAATCATGAATCATACATTGAATCATGAATCATGAATTGAATCATGAATCATGATTTATGAATCATGAATTGAATCATGAATCATGAATAATGAATCATGAATTGAATCATGAATCATCAATCAAATCATGAATCATGAATTGAATTATGAATAATGAATCATGAATTGAATCATGAATAGAATCATGAATCATGAATCATGAATCATGAATTGAATCATGAATCATGAATTAAATCATGAATCAAGAATTGAATCATGAATCATGAATCATGAATCGACTCATGAATTATGAATTGAATCATGAATCATGAATTATGCATCATGAATTGAATCATGATTCATGAATTATGAATTGAATCATGAATCATGAACCATAAATTGAATCATGATTCATGAATTGAATCATGAATCATGAATCTTGAACCATGAATCATGAATTGAATCATTTATCATGAATTGAATCATGAATCATGAATCATGAATTGAATCATGAATCATGAATTGAATCATGAATCATGAATCATGAATCATGAATTGAATCATAAATCATGAATCATGAATCGAATCATAAATCATGATTCATGAATCATGAATTGAATCATGAATCATGAATCATGAATCATGAATTGAATCATGAATCATAAATCAAATCATGAATCATGAATCATGAATTAAATCATGAATCATGAATCATGAATCATGAATCATGAATCATTAATTAAATCATGAATTATGAATTGAATCATAAATCATGAATCATGAATCATGATTCATAAATCGAATCATGAATCATGAATTGAATCATGAATCGAATCATGAATTGAGTCATGAATCATTATTTAAATCATGAATCATTAATTGAATCATGAATCATGAATCATACATTGAATCATGAATCATGAATTGAATCATGAATCATGATTTATGAATCATGAATTGAATCATGAATCATCAATCAAATCATGAATCATGAATTGAATTATGAATAATGAATCATGAATTGAATCATGAATAGAATCATGAATCATGAATCATGAATCATGAATCATGAATTGAATCATAAATCATGAATTAAATCATGAATCAAGAATTGAATCATGAATCATGAATCATGAATCGACTCATGAATTATGAATTGAATCATGAATCATGAATTATGCATCATGAATTGAATCATGATTCATGAATTATGAATTGAATCATGAATCATGAACCATAAATTGAATCATGATTCATGAATTGAATCATGAATCATGAATCTTGAATCATGAATCATGAATTGAATCATTTATCATGAATTGAATCATGAATCATGAATCATGAATTGAATCATGAATCATGAATTGAATCATGAATCATGAATCATGAATCATGAATTGAATCATAAATCATGAATCATGAATCGAATCATAAATCATGATTCATGAATCATGAATTGAATCATGAATCATGAATCATGAATCATGAATTGAATCATGAATCATAAATCAAATCATGAATCATGAATCATGAATTAAATCATGAATCATGAATCATGAATCATGAATCATGAATCATTAATTAAATCATGAATCATGAATTGAATCATAAATCATGAATCATAAATCATGAATCATAAATCGAAGCATGAATCATGAATTGAATCATGAATCAAATCATAAATTGAGTCATGAATCATTATTTAAATCATGAATCATTAATTGAATCATGAATCATGAATCATACATTGAATCATGAATCATGAATTGAATCATGAATCATGATTTATGAATCATGAATTGAATCATGAATCATGAATAATGAATCATGAATTGAATCATGAATCATCAATCAAATCATGAATCATGAATTGAATTATGAATAATGAATCATGAATTGAATCATGAATAGAATCATGAATCATGAATCATGAATCATGAATTGAATCATGAATCATGAATTAAATCATGAATCAAGAATTGAATCATGAATCATGAATCATGAATCGACTCATGAATTATGAATTGAATCATGAATCATGAATCATGAATCATGAATTGAATCATGAATTGAATCATGAATCATGAATCAAATCATGAATCATGAATCAAGAATCATAAATCGAATCATGAATCATGAATTGAATCTTGAATCATGAATCATGAATCATGAATTGAATCATGAATTGAATCATGAATCATGAATTGAATCAAGAATCATGAATCGAATCATGAATCATGAATTGAATCTTGAAACATGAATCAAGAATCATAAATTGAATCATGAATCATGAATCATGAATCGAATCATGAATCATGAATCGAATCATGAATAATGAATCATGAATCATGAATTGAATCATAAATCATGAATCATTAATCAAATCATGAATCATAAATCATGAATCATTAATCAAATCATGAATCATGAATCAAGAATCATGAATCGAATCATGAATCATGAATTGAATCATGAATCATGAATCAAGAATCATGAATTGAATCATGAATCATGAATTGAATTATGAATCATGAATCATGAATCATGAATTGAATCATGAATCATAAATCAAATCATGAATCATGAATTGAATCATGAATCATGAATCATGAATTGAATCATAAATCATGAATCATGAATCGAATCATAAATCATGAATCATGAATTGAATCATGAATCATGAATCAAATCATTAATCATGAATCATGAATCGAATCATGAATCATGAATCATGAATTGAATCATAAATTATGAATCATGAATCATGAATCATGAATCATGAATCATGAATTGAATCATGAATCATGAATTATGCATCATGAATTGAATCATGATTCATGAATTATGAATTGAATCATGAATCATGAACCATAAATTGAATCATGAATCTTGAATTGAATCATGAATCATGAATCTTGAATCATGAATCATGAATTGAATCATGAATCATGAATTGAATCATGAATCATGAATTGAATCATGAATCATGAATCATGAATTGAATCATGAATCATGAATTGAATCATGAATCATGAATCATGAATCATGAATTGAATCATAAATCATGAATCATGAATCGAATCATAAATCATGATTCATGAATCATGAATTGAATCATGAATCATGAATCATGAATCATGAATTGAATCATGAATCATGAATCATGAATCGAATCATGAATCATGAATCATGAATTAAATCATGAATCATGAATCATGAATCATGAATCATGAATCATTAATTAAATCATGAATCATGAATTGAATCATAAATCATGAATCATGAATCATGAATCATGAATTGAATCATGAATCATGAATCATGAATTGAAACATGAATCATGATTCATAAATCGAATCATGAATCATGAATTGAATCATGAATCGAATCATGAATTGAGTCATGAATCATTATTTAAATCATGAATCATTAATTGAATCATGAATCATGAATCATACATTGAATCATGAATCATGAATTGAATCATGAATCATGAATTATGAATCATGAATTGAATCATGAATCATGAATAATGAATCATGAATTGAATCATGAATCATCAATCAAATCATGAATCATGAATTGAATTATGAATAATGAATCATGAATTGAATCCTGAATAGAATCATGAATCATGAATTGAATCATGAATCATGAATCATAAATCATGAATTAAATCATGAATTGAATCATGAATCATGAATTAAATCATGAATCAAGAATATAATCATGAATCATGAATCATGAATCGACTCATGAATTATGAATTGAATCATGAATCATGAATCGACTCATGAATTATGAATTGAATCATGAATCATGAATTGAATCATGAATCATGAATCAAGAATCATAAATTGAATCATGAATCATGAATTGAATCTTGAATCATGAATCATGAATCATGAATTGAATCAAGAATCATGAATCAAATCATGAATCATGAATTGAATCTTGAAACATGAATCAAGAATCATAAATTGAATCATGAATCATGAATCATGAATCGAATCATGAATCATGAATCGAATCATGAATAATGAATCATGAATCATGAATCATGAATTGAATCATAAATCATGAATCATTAATCAAATCATGAATCATGAATCAAGAATCATGAATCGAATCATGAATCATGAATTAAATCATGAATCATGAATCAAGAATCATGAATTGAATCATGAATTGAATCATGAATCATGAATCATGAATTGAATCATGAATCATGAATCATGAATTGAATTATGAATCATGAATCATGAATCATGAATTGAATCATGAATCATAAATCAAATCATGAATCATGAATTGAATCATGAATCTTGAATCATGAATCATGAATTGAATCAGGAATCATGAATTGAATCATGAATCATGAATCATGAATCATGAATTGAATCAAGAATCATGAATCAAATCATGAATCATGAATTGAATCTTGAAACATGAATCAAGAATCATAAATTGAATCATGAATCATGAATCATGAATCGAATCATGAATCATGAATCGAATCATGAATAATGAATCATGAATCATGAATCATGAATCATGAATTAAATCATGAATCATGAATCAAGAATCATGAATTGAATCATGAATTGAATCATGAATCATGAATCATGAATTGAATCATGAATCATGAATCATGAATTGAATTATGAATCATGAATCATGAATCATGAATTGAATCATGAATCATAAATCAAATCATGAATCATGAATTGAATCATGAATCATGAATCTTGAATCATGAATCATGAATTGAATCAGGAATCATGAATTGAATCATGAATCATGAATCATGAATTAAATCATGAATCAAGAATATAATCATGAATCATGAATCATGAATCGACTCATGAATTATGAATTGAATCATGAATCATGAATCGACTCATGAATTATGAATTGAATCATGAATCATGAATTGAATCATGAATCATGAATCAAGAATCATAAATTGAATCATGAATCATGAATTGAATCTTGAATCATGAATCATGAATCATGAATTGAATCAAGAATCATGAATCAAATCATGAATCATGAATTGAATCATAAATCATGAATCATGAATCGAATCATAAATCATGAATCATGAATTGAATCATGAATCATGAATCAAATCATTAATCATGAATCATGAATCGAATCATGAATCATAAATCATGAATTGAATCATGAATCATGAATCAAATCATTAATCCGGAAACATGAATCATGAATCGAATCATGAATCATGAATCATGAATTAAATCATGAATCATGAATCAAATCATGAATCATTAATCATGAATCATGAATCATGAATCGAATCATGAATCATGAATCATGAATCATTAATCATTAATCATGAATTAAATCATGAATCATGAATCATTAATTGAATCATGAATCATGAATCATATCATAAATCATGAATCATGAATCATGAATCATGAATTGAATCATTAATCATGAATCAAATCATGAATCATTAATCATGAATTATGAATCATGAATTGAATCATGAATCATGAATTATGAATCATGAATTATGAATCATGAATTAAATCATGAATCATGAATCATGAATCATGAATCATGAATTGAATCATAAATTATGAATAATGAATCATGAATCATGAATCATGAATCATGAATTGAATCATGAATCATGAATCATAAATCGAATCATGAATCATGAATTGAATCATGAATCATGAATTATGAATCATGAATTGAATCATGAATCATGAATCATGAATCATGAATCATGAATTGAATAATGAATCATGAATCATAAATCATGAATTAAGTCATGAATTGAATCATGAATCATGAATTAAATCATGAATCATGAATTGAATCATGAATCATGAATCGACTCATGAATTATGAATTGAATCATGAATCATGAATTGAATCATGAATCATGAATCATGAATCATGAATTGAATCATGAATTGAATCATGAATCATGAATCGAATCATGAATCATGAATCAAGAATCATAAATCGAATCATGAATCATGAATTGAATCTTGAATCATGAGTCATGAATCATGAATTGAATCATGAATTGAATCATGAATCATGAATTGAATCAAGAATCATGAATCGAATCATGAATCATGAATTGAATCTTGAATCATGAATCAAGAATCATAAATTGAATCATGAATCATGAATCATGAATCGAATCAAGAATCATGAATCGAATCATGAATAATGAATAATGAATCATGAATCATGAATTGAATCATAAATCATGAATCATTAATCAAATCATGAATCATGAATCAAGAATCATGAATCGAATCATGAATCATGAATTGAATCATGAATCATGAATCAAGAATCATGAATTGAATCATGAATTGAATCATGAATCATGAATCATGAATTGAATCATGAATCATGAATTGAATCATGAATCATGAATCATGAATCATGAATTGAATCATGAATCATGAATCATAAATCAAATCATGAATCATAAATTGAATCATGAATCATGAATCTTGAATCATGAATCATGAATTGAATCATGAATCATGAATTGAATCATGAATCATGAATCATGAATCATGAATTGAATCATAAATCATGAATCATGAATCGAATCATAAATCATGAATCATGAATCATGAATTGAATCATGACTCATGAATCATGAATTAAATCATTAATCATGAATCATGAATCGAATCATGAATCATGAATCATGAATTGAATCATGAATCATGAATCAAATCATTAATCTTGAAACATGAATCATGAATCGAATCATGAATCATGAATCATGAATTAAATCATGAATCATGAATCAAATCATGAATCATTAATCATGAATCATGAATCATGAATCGAATCATGAATCATGAATCATGAATCATGAATCATTAATCATGAATTAAATCATGAATCATGAATCATTAATTGAATCATGAATCATGAATCGAATCATAAATCATGAATCATGAATCATTAATCATGAATCAAATCATGAATCATGAATCATGAATTATGAATCATGAATTGAATCATGAATCATGAATTGTGAATCATGAATTATGAATCATGAATTAAATCATGAATCATGAATCATGAATCATGAATCATGAATTGAATCATAAATTATGAATAATGAATCATGAATCATGAATCATGAATTGAATCATGAATCATGAATCATAAATCGAATCATGAATCATGAATTGAATCATGAATCATGAATCTTGAATCATGAACCATGAATTGAATCATGAATCATGAATCATGAATTGAATCATAAATCATGAATCATGAATCGATTCATAAATCATGATTCATGAATCATAAATTGAATCATGAATCATGAATCATGAATCATGAATTGAATCATGAATTATGAATCATGAATCGAATCATGAATCATGAATCATGAATTAAATCATGAATCATGAATCATTAATTGAATCATGAATCATGAATTGAATCATAAATCATGAATCATGAATCATGAATCATGAATTGAATCATGAATCATGAATCATTAATTGAATCATGAATCATGAATTCAATCATAAATCATGAATCATGAATCATGAATTGAATCATGAATCATGAATCAAATCATGAATCATGAATCATGAATTATGAATCATGAATTGAATCATGAATCATAAATCATGAATCATGAATCATGAATTGAATCATAAATCATGAATCATGAATTGAATCATGAATCATGAATCATGAATCGAATCATGAATCATGAATTGAATCATGAATCATTAATCATGAATTGAATCATTAATCATGAATCATGAACCATGAATTGAATCATGAATCATGAATTGAATCTTGAATCATGAATCATTAATCATGAATTGAATCATTAATCATGAATCATGAATCATGAATCGAATCATGAATCATGAATCGAATCATGAATCATGAATCATTAATCATGAATCATGAATTAAATCATGAATCATGAATCATGAATTGAATCATGAATCATGAATCATTAATTGAATCATGAATCATGAATCGAATCATAAATCATGAATCATGAATCATGAATTGAATCATGAATCATGAATCAAATCATGAATCATGAATCATGAATTATGAATCATGAATTGAATCATGAATCATGAATTTTGAATCATGAATTAAATCATGAATCATGAATCATGAATCATGAATTGAATCATAAATTATGAATCATGAATCGAATCATGAATCATGAATCATGAATCATGAATTGAATCAAGAATCATGAATTATGCATCATGAATTGAATCATGATTCATGAATCATGAATTGAATCATGAATCTTGAATCATGAATCATGAATCATGAATCATGACTTGAATCATGAATCATGAATCATGAATCGAATCATGAAACATGAATTGAATCATGAATCATGAATCATGAATTGAGTCATTAATCATGAATCATGAATCATGAATTGAAACATGAATCATGAATTGAATCTTGAATCATAAATCATGAATCCTGAATCATGAATCGAATCATGAATCATGAATTGAATCATGAATTGAATCATAAATCATGAATAGAATCATGAATAATGTATTGAATCATGAATCATGAATCATGAATTGAATCCTGAATCATGAATTGAATCATGAATCATGAATCATACATTGAATCATGAATCCTGAATTGAATCATGAATCATGAATCATGAATTGAATCATGAATCATGAATCATGAATTGAATCATAAATCATAAATCATAAATCAAATCATGAATCATGAATCATGAATTGAGTCATGAATCATGAATCATGAATCGCATCATGAATCATGAATTATGAATTGAATCATAAATCATGAATCATGAATCATGAATCATGAATCATGAATTGAATCATGAATCATGAATCAAATCATTAATCATGAATCATGAATCATGAATTGAATCATGAATCATGAATCATGAATTAAATCATAAATCATGAATCATGAATCATGAATCGAATCATAAATCATGAATCATGAATTGAATCATGAATCATGAATCATGAATCGAATCATGAATCATGAATCATGAATCGAATCATGAATCATGAATTGAATCATGAATCATTAATCATGAATTGAATCATTAATCATGAATCATGAATCATGAATTGAATCATGAATCATGAATTGAATCTTGAATCATGAATCATGAATCATGAATTAAATCATGAATCATGAATCATGAATCGAATCATGAATCATGAATCGAATCATGAATCATGAATCATGAATCATTAATCATTAATCATGAATTAAATCATGAATCATGAATCATGAATCATGAATCATGAATCATTAATTGAATCATGAATCATGAATCATGAATCATGAATCATGAATTAAATCATGAATCATGAATCATGAATCATGAATCATGAATCATGAATTGAATCATGAATCATGAATCAAATCATTAATCATGAATCATGAATTATGAATTGAATCATAGATCATGAATCATGAATCGAATCATGAATAATGAATCATGAATCATGAATCATGAATTGAATCATGAATCATGAATCATGAATCAAATCATTAATCATGAATCATGAATCATGAAATGAATCATGAATCATGAATCATGAATTAAATCATGAATCATGATTCATAAATCGAATCATGAATCATGAATCATGAGTTAAATCATGAATCATGAATCATGAATTAAATCATGAATTATGAATCATAAATCGATTCATGAATCATGATTTGAATCAGGATTCGAATCATGAATCATGAATCATTAATTGAATCATGAATCATGAATCTTTAATATTGAATCTTTAATTGAATCTTGAATCATGAAATGAATCATGAATCATGAATTGAATCATGAATCATGAATCTTGAATCATGAATCATGAATTGAATCATAAATCATGAATCATGAATCGAATCATGAATCATGAATCATGAATTGAATCATGAATCATGAATCATGAATTAAATTATGAATCATGAATCAAATCATTATTCTTGAAACATGAATCATGAATCGAATCATGAATCATGAATCATGAATTAAATCATAAATCATGAATCGAATCATGAAGCATGAATCATTAATCATTAATCATGAATTAAATCATGAATCATGAATCATGAATCATGAATCATTAATTGAATAATGAATCATGAATCATGAATCATTAATTGAATAATGAATCATGAATCGAATCATGAATCATGAATCATGAATCATTAATCATTAATCATGAATTAAATCATGAATCATGAATCATGAATTGAATCATGAATCATGAATCATTAATTGAATCATGAATCATGAATCATGAATCATGAATCATGAATTGAGTCATTAATCATGAATCATGAATCATGAATTGAATCATGAATCATGAATTGAGTCATTAATCATGAATCATGAATCATGAATCGAATCATGAATCATGAATTGAATCATGAATTGAATCATAAATCATGAATAGAATCATGAATAATGTATTGAATCATGAATCATGAATTGAATCATGAATCATGAATTGAATCATGAATCATGAATCATACATTGAATCATGAATCCTGAATTGAATCATGAATCATGAATCATGAATCGAATCATAAATCATGATTCATGAATCATGAATTGAATCATGAATCATGAATCATGAATCATGAATTGAATCATGAATCATGAATCATGAATCGAATCATGAATCATGAATCATGAATTAAATCATGAATCATGAATCATGAATCATGAATCATGAATCATTAATTAAATCATGAATCATGAATTGAATCATAAATCATGAATCATGAATCATGAATCATGAATTGAATCATGAATCATGAATCATGAATTGAAACATGAATCATGATTCATAAATCGAATCATGAATCATGAATTGAATCATGAATCGAATCATGAATTGAGTCATGAATCATTATTTAAATCATGAATCATTAATTGAATCATGAATCATGAATCATACATTGAATCATGAATCATGAATTGAATCATGAATCATGAATTATGAATCATGAATTGAATCATGAATCATGAATAATGAATCATGAATTGAATCATGAATCATCAATCAAATCATGAATCATGAATTGAATTATGAATAATGAATCATGAATTGAATCCTGAATAGAATCATGAATCATGAATTGAATCATGAATCATGAATCATAAATCATGAATTAAATCATGAATTGAATCATGAATCATGAATTAAATCATGAATCAAGAATATAATCATGAATCATGAATCATGAATCGACTCATGAATTATGAATTGAATCATGAATCATGAATCGACTCATGAATTATGAATTGAATCATGAATCATGAATTGAATCTTGAATCATGAATCATGAATCATGAATTGAATCAAGAATCATGAATCAAATCATGAATCATGAATTGAATCTTGAAACATGAATCAAGAATCATAAATTGAATCATGAATCATGAATCATGAATCGAATCATGAATCATGAATCGAATCATGAATAATGAATCATGAATCATGAATCATGAATTGAATCATAAATCATGAATCATTAATCAAATCATGAATCATGAATCAAGAATCATGAATCGAATCATGAATCATGAATTAAATCATGAATCATGAATCAAGAATCATGAATTGAATCATGAATTGAATCATGAATCATGAATCATGAATTGAATCATGAATCATGAATTGAATTATGAATCATGAATCATGAATCATGAATTGAATCATGAATCATAAATCAAATCATGAATCATGAATTGAATCATGAATCATGAATCATGAATCATGAATTGAATCAGGAATCATGAATTGAATCATGAATCATGAATCATGAATCATGAATCATGAATTGAATCATAAATCATGAATCATGAATCGAATCATAAATCATGAATCATGAATTGAATCATGAATCATGAATCAAATCATTAATCATGAATCATGAATCGAATCATGAATCATAAATCATGAATTGAATCATGAATCATGAATCAAATCATTAATCCGGAAACATGAATCATGAATCGAATCATGAATCATGAATCATGAATTAAATCATGAATCATGAATCAAATCATGAATCATTAATCATGAATCATGAATCATGAATCGAATCATGAATCATGAATCATGAATCATGAATCATTAATCATGAATTAAATCATGAATCATGAATCATGAATCATTAATTGAATCATGAATCATGAATCATATCATAAATCATGAATCATGAATCATGAATTGAATCATTAATCATGAATCAAATCATGAATCATTAATCATGAATTATGAATCATGAATTGAATCATGAATCATGAATTATGAATCATGAATTATGAATCATGAATTAAATCATGAATCATGAATCATGAATCATGAATCATGAATTGAATCATAAATTATGAATAATGAATCATGAATCATGAATCATGAATCATGAATTGAATCATGAATCATGAATCATAAATCGAATCATGAATCATGAATTGAATCATGAATCATGAATTATGAATCATGAATTGAATCATGAATCATGAATCATGAATCATGAATTGAATAATGAATCATGAATCATAAATCATGAATTAAATCATGAATTGAATCATGAATCATGAATTAAATCATGAATCATGAATTGAATCATGAATCATGAATCGACTCATGAATTATGAATTGAATCATGAATCATGAATTGAATCATGAATCATGAATCATGAATCATGAATTGAATCATGAATTGAATCATGAATCATGAATCGAATCATGAATCATGAATCAAGAATCATAAATCGAATCATGAATCATGAATTGAATCTTGAATCATGAGTCATGAATCATGAATTGAATCATGAATTGAATCATGAATCATGAATTGAATCAAGAATCATGAATCGAATCATGAATCATGAATTGAATCTTGAATCATGAATCAAGAATCATAAATTGAATCATGAATCATGAATCATGAATCGAATCAAGAATCATGAATCGAATCATGAATAATGAATAATGAATCATGAATCATGAATTGAATCATAAATCATGAATCATTAATCAAATCATGAATCATGAATCAAGAATCATGAATCGAATCATGAATCATGAATTGAATCATGAATCATGAATCAAGAATCATGAATTGAATCATGAATTGAATCATGAATCATGAATCATGAATTGAATCATGAATCATGAATTGAATCATGAATCATGAATCATGAATCATGAATTGAATCATGAATCATGAATCATAAATCAAATCATGAATCATAAATTGAATCATGAATCATGAATCTTGAATCATGAATCATGAATTGAATCATGAATCATGAATTGAATCATGAATCATGAATCATGAATCATGAATTGAATCATAAATCATGAATCATGAATCGAATCATAAATCATGAATCATGAATCATGAATTGAATCATGACTCATGAATCATGAATTAAATCATTAATCATGAATCATGAATCGAATCATGAATCATGAATCATGAATTGAATCATGAATCATGAATCAAATCATTAATCTTGAAACATGAATCATGAATCGAATCATGAATCATGAATCATGAATTAAATCATGAATCATGAATCAAATCATGAATCATTAATCATGAATCATGAATCATGAATCGAATCATGAATCATGAATCATGAATCATGAATCATTAATCATGAATTAAATCATGAATCATGAATCATTAATTGAATCATGAATCATGAATCGAATCATAAATCATGAATCATGAATCATTAATCATGAATCAAATCATGAATCATGAATCATGAATTATGAATCATGAATTGAATCATGAATCATGAATTGTGAATCATGAATTATGAATCATGAATTAAATCATGAATCATGAATCATGAATCATGAATTGAATCATAAATTATGAATAATGAATCATGAATCATGAATCATGAATTGAATCATGAATCATGAATCATAAATCGAATCATGAATCATGAATTGAATCATGAATCATGAATCTTGAATCATGAACCATGAATTGAATCATGAATCATGAATCATGAATTGAATCATAAATCATGAATCATGAATCGATTCATAAATCATGATTCATGAATCATAAATTGAATCATGAATCATGAATCATGAATCATGAATTGAATCATGAATTATGAATCATGAATCGAATCATGAATCATGAATCATGAATTAAATCATGAATCATGAATCATTAATTGAATCATGAATCATGAATTGAATCATAAATCATGAATCATGAATCATGAATCATGAATTGAATCATGAATCATGAATCATTAATTGAATCATGAATCATGAATTGAATCATGAATCATGAATCAAATCATGAATCATGAATCATGAATTATGAATCATGAATTGAATCATGAATCATAAATCATGAATCATGAATCATGAATTGAATCATAAATCATGAATCATGAATTGAATCATGAATCATGAATCATGAATCGAATCATGAATCATGAATTGAATCATGAATCATTAATCATGAATTGAATCATTAATCATGAATCATGAACCATGAATTGAATCATGAATCATGAATTGAATCTTGAATCATGAATCATGAATCATGAATTAAATCATGAATCATGAATCGAATCATGAATCATGAATCGAATCATGAATCATGAATCATTAATCATTAATCATGAATTAAATCATGAATCATGAATCATGAATTGAATCATGAATCATGAATCATTAATTGAATCATGAATCATGAATCGAATCATAAATCATGAATCATGAATCATGAATTGAATCATGAATCATGAATCAAATCATGAATCATGAATCATGAATTATGAATCATGAATTGAATCATGAATCATGAATTTTGAATCATGAATTAAATCATGAATCATGAATCATGAATCATGAATCATGAATTGAATCATAAATTATGAATCATGAATCGAATCATGAATCATGAATCATGAATCATGAATTGAATCAAGAATCATGAATTATGCATCATGAATTGAATCATGATTCATGAATCATGAATTGAATCATGAATCTTGAATCATGAATCATGAATCATGAATCATGACTTGAATCATGAATCATGAATCATGAATCGAATCATGAAACATGAATTGAATCATGAATCATGAATCATGAATTGAGTCATTAATCATGAATCATGAATCATGAATTGAATCATGAATCATGAATTGAATCTTGAATCATAAATCATGAATCATGAATCATAATTCGAATCATGAATCATGAATTGAATCATGAATTGAATCATAAATCATGAATAGAATCATGAATAATGTATTGAATCATGAATCATGAATCATGAATTGAATCATGAATCATGAATTGAATCATGAATCATGAATCATACATTGAATCATGAATCCTGAATTGAATCATGAATCATGAATCATGAATTGAATCATAAATCATGAATCATGAATTGAATCATAAATCATAAATCATAAATCAAATCATGAATCATGAATCATGAATTGAGTCATGAATCATGAATCATGAATCGCATCATGAATCATGAATTATGAATTGAATCATAAATCATGAATCATGAATCATGAATCATGAATCATGAATTGAATCATGAATCATGAATCAAATCATTAATCATGAATCATGAATCATGAATTGAATCATGAATCATGAATTGAATCATGAATCATGAATCATGAATTAAATCATAAATCATGAATCATGAATCATGAATCGAATCATAAATCATGAATCATGAATTGAATCATGAATCATGAATCATGAATCGAATCATGAATCATGAATCGAATCATGAATCATGAATTGAATCATGAATCATTAATCATGAATTGAATCATTAATCATGAATCATGAATCATGAATTGAATCATGAATCATGAATTGAATCTTGAATCATGAATCATGAATCATGAATTAAATCATGAATCATGAATCATGAATCGAATCATGAATCATGAATCGAATCATGAATCATGAATCATGAATCATTAATCATTAATCATGAATTAAATCATGAATCATGAATCATGAATTGAATCATGAATCATGAATCATTAATTGAATCATGAATCATGAATCATGAATCATGAATTAAATCATGAATCATGAATCATGAATCATGAATCATGAATCATGAATTGAATCATGAATCATGAATCATGAATCAAATCATTAATCATGAATCATGAATTATGAATTGAATCATAGATCATGAATCATGAATCGAATCATGAATCATGAATCATGAATCATGAATTGAATCATGAATCATGAATCATGAATCAAATCATTAATCATGAATCATGAATCATGAAATGAATCATGAATCATGAATCATGAATTAAATCATGAATCATGATTCATAAATCGAATCATGAATCATGAATCATGAGTTAAATCATGAATCATGAATCATGAATTAAATCATGAATTATGAATCATAAATCGAATCATGAATCATGAATTGAATCAGGATTCGAATCATGAATCATGAATCATTAATTGAATCATGAATCATGAATCTTGAATATTGAATCTTTAATTGAATCTTGAATCATGAAATGAATCATGAATCATGAATTGAATCATGAATCATGAATCTTGAATCATGAATCATGAATTGAATCATAAATCATGAATCATGAATCGAATCATGAATCATGAATCATGAATTGAATCATGAATCATGAATCATGAATTAAATTATGAATCATGAATCAAATCATTATTCTTGAAACATGAATCATGAATCGAATCATGAATCATGAATCATGAATTAAATCATGAATCATGAATCGAATCATGAAGCATGAATCATTAATCATTAATCATGAATTAAATCATGAATCATGAATCATGAATCATGAATCATTAATTGAATAATGAATCATGAATCATGAATCATTAATTGAATAATGAATCATGAATCGAATCATGAATCATGAATCATTAATCATTAATCATTAATCATGAATTAAATCATGAATCATGAATCATGAATTGAATCATGAATCATGAATCATTAATTGAATCATGAATCATGAATCATGAATCATGAATCATGAATTGAGTCATTAATCATGAATCATGAATCATGAATTGAATCATGAATCATGAATTGAGTCATTAATCATGAATCATGAATCATGAATCGAATCATGAATCATGAATTGAATCATGAATTGAATCATAAATCATGAATAGAATCATGAATAATGTATTGAATCATGAATCATGAATTGAATCATGAATCATGAATTGAATCATGAATCATGAATCATACATTGAATCATGAATTCTGAATTGAATCATGAATCATGAATCATGAATTGAATCATGAATCATGAATCATGAATCATGAATTGAATCATAAATCATAAATCATAAATCAAATCATGAATCATGAATCATGAATTGAGTCATGAATCATGAATCATGAATCGCATCATGAATCATGAATTATGAATTGAATCATAAATCATGAATCATGAATCATGAATCATGAATCATGAATTGAATCATGAATCATGAATCAAATCATTAATCATGAATCATGAATCATGAATTGAATCATGAATCATGAATTGAATCATGAATCATGAATCATGAATTAAATCATAAATCATGAATCATGAATCATGAATCGAATCATAAATCATGAATCATGAATTGAATCATGAATCATGAATCATGAATCGAATCATGAATCATGAATCATGAATCGAATCATGAATCATGAATTGAATCATGAATCATTAATCATGAATTGAATCATTAATCATGAATCATGAATCATGAATTGAATCATGAATCATGAATTGAATCTTGAATCATGAATCATGAATCATGAATTAAATCATGAATCATGAATCATGAATCGAATCATGAATCATGAATCGAATCATGAATCATGAATCATGAATCATTAATCATTAATCATGAATTAAATCATGAATCATGAATCATGAATTGAATCATGAATCATGAATCATTAATTGAATCATGAATCATGAATCATGAATCATGAATTAAATCATGAATCATGAATCATGAATCATGAATCGAATCATGAATCATGAATCATGAATTATGAATCATGAATTGAATCATGAATCATGAATCATGAATCAAATCATTAATCATGAATCATGAATTATGAATTGAATCATAGATCATGAATCATGAATTGAATCATGAATCATGAATCATGAAATGAATCATGAATCATGAATCATGAATTAAATCATGAATCATGATTCATAAATCGAATCATGAATCATGAATCATGAGTTAAATCATGAATCATGAATCATGAATTAAATCATGAATTATGAATCATAAATCGAATCATGAATCATGAATTGAATCAGGATTCGAATCATGAATCATGAATCATTAATTGAATCATGAATCATGAATCTTGAATATTGAATCTTTAATTGAATCTTGAATCATGAAATGAATCATGAATCATGAATTGAATCATGAATCATGAATCTTGAATCATGAATCATGAATTGAATCATAAATCATGAATCATGAATCGAATCATGAATCATGAATCATGAATTGAATCATGAATCATTAATCATGAATCATGAATCATGAATTGAATCATGAATTGAATCATGAATCATGAATCATGAATTAAATTATGAATCATGAATCAAATCATTAATCTTGAAACATGAATCATGAATCGAATCATGAATCATGAATTAAATCATGAATCATGAATCGAATCATGAAGCATGAATCATTAATCATTAATCATGAATTAAATCATGAATCATGAATCATGAATCATGAATCATTAATTGAATAATGAATCATGAATCATGAATCATTAATTGAATAATGAATCATGAATCGAATCATAAATCATGAATCATGAATCATGAATCATGAATTGAATTATGAATCATGAATCATGAATTATGAATCATGAATTATGAATCATGAATTAAATCATGAATCATGAATCATGAATCATGAATTGAATCATAAATTATGAATAATGAATCATGAATCATGAATCATGAATCATGAATTGAATCATGAATCATGAATCATAAATCAAATCATGAATCATGAATTGAATCATGAATCATGAATCTTGAATCATGAACCATGAATTAAATCATGAATCATGAATCATGAATTGAATCATAAATCATGAATCATGAATCGATTCATAAATCATGATTCATGAATCATGAAATGAATCCTGAATCATGAATCATGAATTGAATCATGAATCATGAATCATGAATCGAATCATGAATCATGAATCATGAATTAAATCATGAATCATGAATCATGAATCGAATCATGAATCAGTAATCATGAATCATGAATCATGAATTGAATCCTGAATCATGAATCATGAATCGAATCATGAATCAGTAATCATGAATCATGAATCATGAATTGAATCCTGAATCATGAATCATGAATCATGAATTGAATCATGAATCATGAATCATGAATCATGAATCATGAATCGAATCATGAATCATGAATCATGAATTAAATCATGAATCATGAATCATGAATCGAATCATGAATCAGTAATCATGAATCATGAATCATGAATCGAATTATGAATCATGAATCATGAATCATGAATCATGAATTAAATCATGAATCATGAATCATGAATCGAATCATGAATCATGAATCGAATCATGAATCATGAATTGAATCATGAATCATTAATCATGAATTGAATCATTAATCATGAATCATGAATCATGGATCGAATTATGAATCATGAATCATGAATCTTGAATCATGAATCATGAATTAAATCATGAATCATGAATCATGAATCGAATCATGAATCATGAATCGAATCATGAATCATGAATCATTAATCATTAATCATAAATTAAATCATGAATCATGAATCATGAATTGAATCATGAATCATGAATCATTAATTGAATCATGAATCATGAATCGAATCATAAATCATGAATCATGAATCATGAATTATGAATCATGAATTGAATCATGAATCATGAATTATGAATCATGAATTAAATCATGAATCATGAATCATGAATCATGAATCATGAATTGAATCATAAATTATGAATCATGAATCGAATCATGAATCATGAATCATGAATCATGAATTGAATCAAGAATCATGAATTATGCATCATGAATTGAATCATGATTCATGAATCATGAATTGAATCATGAATCTTGAATCATGAATCATGAATTGAATCATGAATCATGAATCATAAATTGAATCATGAATCATGAATCATGAATCGAATCATGAAACATGAATTGAGTCATTAATCATGATTCATGAATCATGAATTGAATCATGAATCATGAATTGAATCTTGAATCATGAATCATGAATCATGAATCATGAATCGAATCATGAATCATGAATTGAATCATGAATTGAATCCTAAATCATGAATAGAATCATGAATAATGTATTGAATCATGAATCATGAATCATGAATTGAATCATGAATCATGAATTGAATCATGAATCATGAATCATACATTGAATCATGAATCCTGAATTGAATCATGAATCATGAAATATGAATTGAATCATGAATCATGAATCATGAATTGAATCATGAATCATGAATCAAATCATTAATCATGAATCATGAATCATGAATTGAATCATGAATCATGAATCATGAATCACGAATCATGAATAATGAATTGAATCATAAATTATGAATCATGAATCATGAATCATAAATCATGAATCATGAATTGAATCATGAATCATGAATTATGCATCATGAATTGAATCATGATTCATGAATCATGAATTGAATCATGAATCATGAATTAAATCATGAATCATGAATCTTGAATCATGAATCATGAATTGAATCATGAATCATGAATTGAATCATGAATCATGAATCTTGAATCATGAATCATGAATTGAATCATGAATCATGAATTGAATCATGAATCATGAATCATGAATTGAATCATAAATCATGAATCATGAATCGAATCATAAATCATGATTCATGAATCATGAATCATGAATCGAATCATGAATCATGAATCATAAATTAAATCATGAATCATGAATCATGAATCGAATCATGAATCAGTAATCATGAATCATGAATCGAATCATGAATCATGAATCATGAATCATGAATTATGAATCATGAATCATGAATCATAAATTAAATCATAAATCATGAATCATGAATTGAATCATGAATCATGTATCATTAATTGAATCATGAATCATGAATTGAATCATAAATCATGAATCATGAATCATGAATTGAATCATGAATCATGAATCATGAATCAAATCATGAATCATGAATCATGAATTATGAATCATGAATTGAATCATAAATCATGAATCATGAATTGAATCATGAATCATGTATCATGAATCAAATAATGAATCATGAATTGAATCATGAATCATGAATCATGAATCATGAATTGAATCATAAATCATGAATCATGAATCATGAATCATGAATCATAAATCATGAATCATGAATCATGAATCATGAATCAAATCATGAATTGAATCATGAATCATGAATTGAATCTTGAATCATGAATCATGAATCATGAATCATGAATTGAATCATGAATCATGAATTGAATCTTGAATCATGAATCATGAATCATGAATCATGAATCATGAATTAAATCATGAATCATGAATCATTAATTGAATCATGAATCATGAATCGAATCATAAATCATGAATCATGATTCATGAATCATGAATCATGAATTGAATCATGAATCATGAATCAAATCATGAATCATGAATCATGAATTATGAATCATGAATTGAGTCATGAATCATGAATTATGAATCATGAATTGAATCATGAATCATGAATCATGAATTGAATCATAAAATATGAATCATGAATCGAATCATGAATCATGAATCATGAATCATGAATCATGAATCATGAATCATGAATTGAATCATGAATCATGAATTATGCATCATGAATTGAATCATGATTCATGAATCATGAATTGAATCATGAATCTTGAATCATGAATCATGAATTGAATCATGAATCATGAATTGAATCATGAATCATGAATTGAATCATGAATCATGAATTGAATCATGAATCATGAATCATGAATCATGAATCAAGAATCATGAATCGAATCATGAATCATGAATTGAATCATGAATCTTGAATCATGAATCATGAA
This sequence comes from Mixophyes fleayi, assembly GCF_038048845.1. Lineage (NCBI taxonomy): Eukaryota > Metazoa > Chordata > Amphibia > Anura > Limnodynastidae > Mixophyes > Mixophyes fleayi. The sequence continues at coordinate 95,289 of NW_027446027.1, forward strand.
TTGAATCATGAATCTTGAATCATGAATCATAAATTGAATCATAAATCATGAATCATGAATCCAATCATAAATCATGATTCATGAATCATGAATTGAATCATGAATCATGAATCATGAATCAAATCATGAATCATGAATCATGAATCGAATCATGAATCATGAATCATGAATCATGAATTGAATCATGAATCATGAATCATGAATTAAATCATGAATCATGAATCATGAATCGAATCATGAATCATTATTCATGAATCATGAATCATGAATCATGAATCATGAATCAAGAATCATTAATTATGAATTAAATCATGAATCATGAATCATGATTTGAATCATGAATCATGAATCATTAATTGAATCATGAATCATGAGTCGAATCATAAATCATGAATCATGAATCATGAATCAAATCATGAATCATGAATTATGAATCATGAATTGAATCATGAATCATGAATCAAATCATGAATCATGAATTATGAATCATGAATTGAATCATGAATCATGAATCTCATGAATTGAATCATAAATCATGAATCATGAATTGAATCAAATCATGAATCGAATCATGAATCATGAATTGAATCATGAATCATGAATTGAATCTTGAATCATGAATCATGAATTGAATCATGAATCATGAATCATGAATTGAATCATGAATCATGAATCATGAATCGAATCATGAATCAAGAATCATGAATCAAATCATGAATTATGAATCATGAATCATGAATTGAATCATGAATCATGAATCATGAATCGAATCATGAATCATGAATCAAAATCATGAATCATGAATTGAATCATAAATCATGAATAGAATCATGAATAATGAATTGAATCATGAATCATGAATTGAATCATGAATCATGAATTGAATCAGAATTCGAATCATGAATTGAATCATGAATCATGGAATTGAATCATGAATCATGAATCATGAATTGAATCATGAATTAATGGATTCATAAATCGAATCATGAATCAATGAATTGAATCATGAATTCGAATCATGAATTGAGTCATGAAATCATGATTTAAATCATGAATCATTAATTGAATCATGAATCATAAATCATACAATGAATCATGAATCATGAATCATGAATTGAATCATGAATCATGAATTATGAATCATGAATTGAATCATGAATCATGAATAATGAATCATGAATCATAAATTGAATCATGAATCATGAATCAAATCATGAATCATGAATTGAATTATGAATAATGAATCATGAATTGAATCATGAATCATGAATCATAATTCATGAATCATGAAATTGAATCATGAATCATGAATCATGAATCGACTCATGAATTATGAATTGAATCATGAATCATGAATTGAATCATGAATCATGAATCGAATCATGAATAATGAATCATGAATCATGAATTGAATCATGAATTGAATCATGAATCATGAATCGAATCATGAATCATGAATTGAATCTTGAATCATGAATCAAGAATCATAAATTGAATCATGAATCATGAATCATAAATCAAATCATGAATCATGAATCGAATCATGAATCATGAATAATGAATCATGAATCATGAATTGAATCATGAATCGAATCATGAATCATGAATTGAATCATGAATCATGAATCATGAATTGAATCATGAATCATGAATTGAATCATGAATCATGAATCATGAATTGAATCATGAATCATGAATCATAAATCAAATCATGAATCATGAATTGAATCATGAATCATGAATTGAATCATGAATCATGAATTGAATCATGAATCATGAATCATGAATCGAATCATAAATCATAAATCATGAATCATGAATCGAATCATAAATCATGAATCATGAATCATGAATCATGAATTGAATCATGAATCATGAATCATGAATCGAATCATGAATCATTAATCATGAATCATGAATCATGAATCATGAATCATGAATCAAGAATCATTAATTATGAATTAAATCATGAATCATGAAATCATGATTTGAATCATGAATCATGAATCATTAATTGAATCATGAATCATGAGTCGAATCATAAATCATGAATCATGAATCATGAATCATGAATCATGATTTGAATCATGAATCATGAATCAAATCATGAATCATGAATTATAAAATCATGAATTGAATCATGAATCATGAATCATGAATTGAATCATAAATCATGAATCATGAATTGAATCATGAATCATGAATCGAATCATGAATCATGAATTGAATCATGAATCATGAATTGAATCTTGAATCATGAATCATGAATCATGAATTGAATCATGAATCATTAATCATGAATTGAATCATGAATCATGAATTGAATCTTGAATCATGAATCATGAATCATGAATTGAATCATGAATCATGAATCATGAATCGAATCATGAATCAGGAATCATGAATCAAATCATGAATTATGAATCATGAATCATGAATTGAATCATGAATCATGAATCATGAATCGAATCATGAATCATGAATCAAATCATGAATCATGAATTGAATCATAAATCATGAATAGAATCATGAATAATGAATTGAATCATGAATCATGAATTGAATCATGAATCATGAATTGAATCAGGAATCGAATCATGAATTGAATCATGAATCATGAATCATGAATTGAATCATGAATCATGATTCATAAATCGAATCATGAATCATGAATTGAATCATGAATCGAATCATGAATTGAATCATGAATCATGAATCTTGAATCATGAATCATGAATTGAATCATAAATCATGAATCATGAATCGAATCATGAATCATGAATCATGAATTGAATCATGAATCATGAATCATGAATTAAATTATGAATCATGAATCAAATCATTATTCTTGAAACATGAATCATGAATCGAATCATGAATCATGAATCATGAATTAAATCATGAATCATGAATCGAATCATGAAGCATGAATCATTAATCATTAATCATGAATTAAATCATGAATCATGAATCATGAATCATGAATCATTAATTGAATAATGAATCATGAATCATGAATCATTAATTGAATAATGAATCATGAATCGAATCATGAATCATGAATCATTAATCATTAATCATTAATCATGAATTAAAATCATGAATCATGAATCATGAATTTGAATCATGAATCATGAATCATTAATTGAATCATGAATCATGAATCATGAATCATGAATCATGAATTGAGTCATTAATCATGAATCATGAATCATGAATTGAATCATGAATCATGAATTGAGTCATTAATCATGAATCATGAATCATGAATCGAATCATGAATCATGAATTGAATCATGAATTGAATCATAAATCATGAATAGAATCATGAATAATGTATTGAATCATGAATCATGAATTGAATCATGAATCATGAATTGAATCATGAATCATGAATCATACATTGAATCATGAATTCTTGAATTGAATCATGAATCATGAATCATGAATTGAATCATGAATCATGAATCATGAATCATGAATTGAATCATAAATCATAAATCATAAATCAAATCATGAATCATGAATCATGAATTGAGTCATGAATCATGAATCATGAATCGCATCATGAATCATGAATTATGAATTGAATCATAAATCATGAATCATGAATCATGAATCATGAATCATGAATTGAATCATGAATCATGAATCAAATCATTAATCATGAATCATGAATCATGAATTGAATCATGAATCATGAATTGAATCATGAATCATGAATCATGAATTAAATCATAAATCATGAATCATGAATCATGAATCGAATCATAAATCATGAATCATGAATTGAATCATGAATCATGAATCATGAATCGAATCATGAATCATGAATCATGAATCGAATCATGAATCATGAATTGAATCATGAATCATTAATCATGAATTGAATCATTAATCATAAATCATGAATCATGAATTGAATCATGAATCATGAATTGAATCTTGAATCATGAATCATGAATCATGAATTAAATCATGAATCATGAATCATGAATCGAATCATGAATCATGAATCGAATCATGAATCATGAATCATGAAATCATTAATCATTAATCATGAATTAAATCATGAATCATGAATCATGAATTGAATCATGAATCATGAATCATTAATTGAATCATGAATCATGAATCATGAATCATGAATTAAATCATGAATCATGAATCATGAATCGAATCATGAATCATGAATCATGAAATTATGAATCATGAATTGAATCATGAATCATGAATCATGAATCAAATCATTAATCATGAAATCATGAATTATGAATTGAATCATAGATCATGAATCATGAATTGAATCATGAATCATGAATCATGAAATGAATCATGAATCATGAATCATGAATTAAATCATGAATCATGATTCATAAATCGAATCATGAATCATGAATCATGAGTTAAATCATGAATCATGAATCATGAATTAAATCATGAATTATGAATCATAAATCGAATCATGAATCATGAATTGAATCAGGATTCGAATCATGAATCATGAATCATTAATTGAATCATGAATCATGAATCTTGAATATTGAATCTTTAATTGAATCTTGAATCATGAAATGAATCATGAATCATGAATTGAATCATGAATCATGAATCTTGAATCATGAATCATGAATTGAATCATAAATCATGAATCATGAATCGAATCATGAATCATGAATCATGAATTGAATCATGAATCATTAATCATGAATCATGAATCATGAATTGAATCATGAATTGAATCATGAATCATGAATCATGAATTAAATTATGAATCATGAATCAAATCATTAATCTTGAAACATGAATCATGAATCGGAATCAATGAATCATGAATCATGAATTAAATCATGAATCATGAATCGAATCATGAAGCATGAATCATTAATCATTAATCATGAATTAAATCATGAATCATGAATCAAATCATGAATCATGAATCATGAATCATGAATCATTAATTGAATAATGAATCATGAATCATGAATCATTAATTGAATAATGAATCATGAATCGAATCATAAATCATGAATCATGAAATCATGAATCATGAATTGAATTATGAATCATGAATCATGAATTATGAATCATGAATTATGAATCATGAATTAAATCATGAATCATGAATCATGAATCATGAATTGAATCATAAATTATGAATAATGAATCATGAATCATGAATCATGAATCATGAATTGAATCATGAATCATGAATCATAAATCAAATCATGAATCATGAATTGAATCATGAATCATGAATCTTGAATCATGAACCATGAATTAAATCATGAATCATGAATCATGAATTGAATCATAAATCATGAATCATGAATCGATTCATAAATCATGATTCATGAATCATGAAATGAATCCTGAATCATGAATCATGAATTGAATCATGAATCATGAATCATGAATCGAATCATGAATCATGAATCATGAATTAAATCATGAATCATGAATCATGAATCGAATCATGAATCAGTAATCATGAATCATGAATCATGAATTGAATCCTGAATCATGAATCATGAATCGAATCATGAATCAGTAATCATGAATCATGAATCATGAATTGAATCCTGAATCATGAATCATGAATCATGAATTGAATCATGAATCATGAATCATGAATCATGAATCATGAATCGAATCATGAATCATGAATCATGAATTAAATCATGAATCATGAATCATGAATCGAATCATGAATCAGTAATCATGAATCATGAATCATGAATCGAATTATGAATCATGAATCATGAATCATGAATCATGAATTAAATCATGAATCATGAATCATGAATCGAATCATGAATCATGAATCGAATCATGAATCATGAATTGAATCATGAATCATTAATCATGAATTGAATCATTAATCATGAATCATGAATCATGGATCGAATTATGAATCATGAATCATGAATCTTGAATCATGAATCATGAATTAAATCATTGAATCATGAATCATGAATCGAATCATGAATCATGAATCGAATCATGAATCATGAAATCATTAATCATTAATCATAAATTAAATCATGAATCATCATGAATCATTAATTGAATCATGAATCATGAATCGAATCATAAATCATGAATCATGAATCATGAATCATGAATCATGAATTGAATCATGAATCATGAATCAAATCATGAATCATGAATCATGAATTATGAATCATGAATTGAATCATGAATCATGAATTATGAATCATGAATTAAATCATGAATCATGAATCATGAATCATGAATCATGAATTGAATCATAAATTATGAATCATGAATCGAATCATGAATCATGAATCATGAATCATGAATTGAATCAAGAATCATGAATCATAAATTGAATCATGAATCATGAATCATGAATCGAATCATGAAACATGAATTGAATCATGAATCATGAATCATGAATTGAGTCATTAATCATGATTCATGAATCATGAATTGAATCATGAATCATGAATTGAATCTTGAATCATGAATCATGAATCATGAATCATGAATCGAATCATGAATCATGAATTGAATCATGAATTGAATCATAAATCATGAATAGAATCATGAATAATGTATTGAATCATGAATCATGAATCATGAATTGAATCATGAATCATGAATTGAATCATGAATCATGAATCATACATTGAATCATGAATCCTGAATTGAATCATGAATCATGAAATATGAATTGAATCATGAATCATGAATCATGAATTGAATCATGAATCATGAATCAAATCATTAATCATGAATCATGAATCATGAATTGAATCATGAATCATGAATCATGAATCACGAATCATGAATAATGAATTGAATCATAAATTATGAATCATGAATCATGAATCATAATTCATGAATCAT